>NC_059196.1:43106267-43223767 GCF_020615455.1 Coregonus clupeaformis
TGCACAGTACAAAGTAGTGTATGGCAGCAGGCCAGAGCCACAAAGATCACACCCCACCGCAGGGGCAGGTTGGAGGGACAGTGGCCACCCTCTGGAGATGGTGCTACTGTACTGTCTCTCACATCTACTCTATGCTTTATCTTGGCCAGGTCGCAGTTGTAAATGAGAACCTGTTCTCAACTGGCTTACCTGGTTAAATAAAGGTGAAATAAAAATAAATAAAATAGTAGTCTAACTGGAACCTTTACAAGGTGTCTGAGGAGAACTGGAACCTTTACAAGGTGTCTGAGGAGAACTGGAACCTTTACAAGGTGTCTGAGGAGAACTGGAACCTTTACAAGGTGTCTGAGCAGAACTGGAACCTTTACAAGGTGTCTGTCTGAGGAGAACTGGAACCTTTACAAGGTGTCTGTCTGAGGAGAACTGGAACCTTTACAAGGTGTCTGTCAGAGGAGAACTGGAACCTTTACAAGGTGTCTGTCTGAGGAGAACTGGAACCTTTTACAAGGTGTCTGAGGAGAACTGGAACCTTTACAAGGTGTCTGAGGAGAACTGGAAACTTTACAAGGTGTCTGAGGAGAACTGGAACCTTTACAAGGTGTCTGTCTGAGGAGAACTGGAACCTTTTACAAGGTGTCTGTCTGAGGAGAACTGGAACCTTTACAAGGTGTCTGTCTGAGGAGAACTGGAACCTTTACAAGGTGTCTGTCTGAGGAGAACTGGAACTTTTTACAAGGTGTCTGTCTGAGGAGAACTGGAACCTTTTACAAGGTGTCTGTCTGAGGAGAACTGGAACTTTTTACAAGGTGTCTGTCTGAGGAGAACTGGAACCTTTTACAAGGTGTCTGTCTGAGGAGAACTGGAACCTTTTACAAGGTGTCTGTCTGAGGAGAACTGGAACCTTTAGAAGGTGTCTGTCGGAGGAGAACTGGAACCTTTACATTGTGTCTGTCTGAGGATAACCATTGGTTCTCAGCTTGACAGCCTGCTGAAGCCCAGTTTCCATTGGCACTTGAAATCAGGGCCACATTTTAACTGGCTCGATTTAGAGTTAATTTCAGAGACTTTGAAATGGATTTGTAACACATTGATTAGATTTATTCTCATCTCAAGCTAAATATGAATGTCTTAGAGACTGGGTTTGATTTAAAGGAGCAACATGTCATATTAGAGACTGGGTTTGATTTAAAGGAGCAACATGTCATATTAGAGACTGGGTTTTATTTAAAGGAGCAACATGTCATATTAGAGACTGGGTTTGATTTAAAGGAGCAACATGTCATATTAGAGACTGGGTTTGATTTAAAGGAGCAACATGTCATATTAGAGACTAGGTTTGATTTAATGGAGCAACATGTCATATTAGAGACTAGGTTTGATTTAAAGGAGCAACATGTCATATTAGAGACTGGGTTTGATTTAAAGGAGCAACATGTCATATTAGGGACTGGGTTTGATTTAAAGGAGCAACATGTCATATTAGAGACTGGGGTTTGATTTAAAGGAGCAACATGTCATATTAGAGACTGGGTTTGATTTAAAGGAGCAACATGTCATATTAGGGACTGGGTTTGATTTAAAGGAGCAACATGTCATATTAGAGACTGGGGTTTGATTTCGTCATGGTTTTTCAAAAGACACGGCTTCAGTAACACCTAAAATGGCTTCAGTCATGTTTTGTATCTGATGTGTTTCTCTGTCCCTACAGATTGATCACTTTGGTTTCCTGGAGGATGGCACCTTTAAGCAGAGATACCTGGTTAATAATGACCACTGGCATCTGAAGGGAGGGCCTATCCTGTTCTACACCGGCAACGAAGGAGATATTACCTGGTTCTGCAATAACACTGTAATAATAACCACCTCTCTGTTCCGTAATGCATTGATCTATACAGTATGTCTTGCGTCATTCATTGGAATATTTAGCCTTACTTGTAGTTTTGGCTGTAGGGTTTCATGTGGGACGTTGCAGAGGAACTGGGAGCCATGTTGGTGTTTGCTGAACACCGCTACTATGGAGAGTCCCTGCCGTTTGGACAAGACTCTTACAGTGTAAATTACCGTCATGCCTTTGCACACACACACATGGTATAGCGTTTTTTAAAATAATTATGCGTTGGTTTATTACACGTTGAGCGACAACATTCTTTAAACATCCTTTTTTTGTCTTCACGAACAGGACACCAAGCACCTGAACTACCTGACGTCAGAGCAGGCGCTAGCTGACTTCTCTGTGCTGATCAGAGGACTGAAGAGGACGGTGCCTGGAGCTCAGCTCAGTCCTGTGATCGCCATCGGAGGGTCCTACGGAGGGATGCTCTCTGCCTGGATGAGAATGAAATACCCTAATGTTGTTGTTGGGTAAGAGATACTGTACGGGTCTCAATGGATACTGTACGGGTCTCAATGGTGCCCTATTTTTTTATATAGTGCTTTATAGGGTATAGGGTGCTATTTGACCTGATGAAAATCTAACTCAGACCGAAACGTCACTATTACAAGAAGGTGCTATAAGGAGCTGTGTTCATGCCTCTTTTTGTATTTTTTAAGAGATAAATACACCCTAAATGTAGTTGTAAAGTGCAGAAATGTGTGGCTAATAATGTGTTGTAACTGTCTCTATGTGTATTCCAGAGCTCTGGCTGCCTCTGCTCCCATATGGCAGTTCCCTGACATGGTTCCTTGTGGAGACTTCTATAAGATAGTCACCCAGGACTTCGCCAGGAGTGGACTGAACTGTGACGTTAACATCAGGAGGTCCTGGAAGGCCATCGACAACATCACAGCAACCGGTAGGATGAATTAGCCTGTCTGAATGACAACATCACAGCAACCGGTAGGATGAATTAGCCTGTCTGAATGACAACATCACAGCAACCGGTAGGATGAATTAGCCTGTCTGAATGACATCATAGCAACTGGTAGGATGAATTAGCCTGTCTGAATGACAACATCATAGCAACCGGTAGGATGAATTAGCCTGTCTGAATGACAACATCAAAGCAACTGGTAGGATGAATTAGCCTGTCTGAATGACAACATCATAGCAAGTGGTAGGATGAATTAGCCTGTCTGAATGAAAACATCATAGCAACTGGTAGGATGAATTAGCCTGTCTGAATGACAACATCACAGCAACTGGTAGGATGAATTAGCCTGTCTGAATGACAACTTCATAGCAAGTGGTAGGATGAATTAGCCTGTCTGAATGACAACATCATATCAAGTGGTAGGATAAATTAGCCTGTCTGAATGACATCAAAGCAACTGGTAGAATGAATTAGCCTTTCTTTGAATGACAACTTCATAGCAAGTGGTAGGATGAATTAGCCTGTCTGAATGACAACATCATAGCAACTGGTTGGATGAATTAGCCTGTCTGAATGACAACTTCATAGCAAGTGGTAGGATGAATTAGCCTGTCTGAATGACAACATCATAGCAACTGGTTGGATGAATTAGCCTGTCTGAATGACAACATCGTAGCAAGTGGTAGGATGAATTAGCCTGTCTGAATGGCAACTACATAGCAAGTGGTAGGATGAATTAGCCTGTCTGAATGACAACATCACAGCAACTGGTAGGATGAATGAGCCTGTCTGAATGACAACATCATAGCAAGTGGTAGGATGAATTAGCCTGTCTGAATGACAACTACATAGCAAGTGGTAGGATGAATTAGCCTGTCTGAATGACAACATCACAGCAACTAGTAGGATGAATTAGCCTGTCTGAATGACAGCATAGCAACTGGTAGGATAAATTAGCCTGTCTGAATAACAACATCATAGCAACTGGTAGGATGAATTAGCCTGTTCATAGCAAGTGGTAGGATGAATTAGGCTGTTATTGAATGACAACATCATAGCAAGTGGTAGGATGCATTAGCCTGTCTGAATGACAACATCATAGCAACTGGTAGGATGAATTCGCCTGTCTGAATGACAACATCATAGCAACTGGTTGGATGAAGTAGCCTGTCTGAATGACAACGCTCATAGCAAGTGGTAGGATGAATTAGCCTGTCTGAATGAAAACATCATAACAAGTGGTAGGATGAATTAGCCTGTCTGAATAACAACATCACAGCAACTGGTAGGATGAATTAGCCTGTCTGAATGACAACATCATAGCAACTGGTAGGATGAATTAGCCTGTCTGAATGACAACATCGTAGCAAGTGGTAGGATGAATTAGCCTGTCTGAATGACAACTACATAGCAAGTGGTAGGATGAATTAGCCTGTCTGAATGAAAACATCATAACAACTGGTAGGATGAATAAGCCTGTCTGAATGAAAACATCATAACAACTGGTAGGATGAATTAGCCTGTCTGAGATGAATTAGCCTGTCTGAATGACAACATCATAGCAACTGGTAGGTTGAATTAGCTTCTCTGAATGACAACATCACATCAAGTGGTAGGATAAATTAGCCTGTCTGAATGACATCAAAGCAACTGGTAGAATGAATTAGCCTTTCTTTGAATGACAACATCATAGCAACTGGTTGAATGAATTAGCTTGTCTGAATGACAACATCGTAGCAAGTGGTAGGATGAATTAGCCTGTCTGAATGAAAACATCATAACAACTGGTAGGATGAATTAGCCTGTCTGAATAACAACATCACAGCAACTGGTAGGATGAATTAGCCTGTCTGAATGACAACATCATAGCAACTGGTAGGTTGAATTAGCTTGTCTGAATGACAACTTCATAGCAAGTGGTAGGATGAATTAGCCAGTCTGAATGACAACATCACATCAAGTGGTAGGATAAATTAGCCTGTCTGAATGACATCAAAGCAACTGGTAGAATGAATTAGCCTTTCTTTGAATGACAACATCAGAACTGGTTGGATGAATTAGCTTGTCTGAATGACAACATCGTAGCAAGTGGTAGGATGAATTAGCCTGTCTGAATGACAACTACATAGCAAGTGGTAGGATGAATTAGCCTGTCTGCATGACAACATCACAGCAACTGGTAGGATGAATGAGCCTGTCTGAATGACAACATCATAGCAAGTGGTAGGATGAATTAGCCTGTCTGAATGACAACATCATAGCAACTGGTAATATACATTAGCCTGTCTGAATGACAACATCATAGCAACTGGTTGGATGAATTAGCTTGTCTGAATGACAACATCGTAGCAAGTGGTAGGATGAATTAGCCTGTCTGAATGACAACTACATAGCAAGTGGTAGGATGAATTAGCCTGTCTGAATGACATCACAGCAACTGGTAGGATTAATGAGCCTGTCTGAATGACAACATCATAGCAATTGGTAGGATGAATTAGCCTGTCTGAATGACAACTACATAGCAAGTGGTAGGATGAATTAGCCGGTCTGAATGACAACATCACAGCAACTGGTAGGATGAATTAGCCTGTATGAATGACAGCATAGCAACTGGTAGGATGAATTAGCCTGTCTGAATAACAACATCATAGCAACTGGTAGGATGAATTAGCCTGTTCATAGCAAGTGGTAGGATGAATTAGGCTGTTATTGAATGACAACATCATAGCAAGTGGTAGGATACATTAGCCTGTCTCAATGACAACATCATAGCAACTGGTAGGATGAATTCGCCTGTCTGAATGACAACATCATAGCAACTGGTTGGATGAAGTAGCCTGTCTGAATGACAACATCATAGCAACTGGTAGGATGAATTAGCCTGTCTGAATGACAACATCATAGCAACTGGTAGGTTGAATTAGCCAGTCTGAATGACAACTTCATAGCAAGTGGTAGGATGAATTAGCCTGTCTGAATGACAACTACATAGCAAGTGGTAGGATAAATTAGCCTGTCTGAATGACAACATCAAAGCAACTGGTAGAATGAATTAGCCTTTCTTTGAATGACAACATCATAGCAACTGGTTGGATGAATTAGCCTGTCTGAATGACAACATCATAGCAACTGGTTGGATGAATGAGCTTGTCTGAATGACAACATCGTAGCAAGTGGTAGGATGAATTAGCCTGTCTGAATGACAACTACATAGCAAGTGGTAGGATGAATTAGCCTGTCTGCATGACAACATCACAGCAACTGGTAGGATGAATGAGCCTGTCTGAATGACAACATCATAGCAACTGGTGGGATGAATTAGCCTGTCTGAATGACAACGTCATAGCAACTGGTAGGATGAATTAGCCTGTCTGAATGACAACGTCATAGCAACTGGTAGGATGAATGAGCCTGTCTGAATGACAACATCATAGCAACTGGTGGGATGAATGAGCCTGTCTGAATGACAACATCATAGCAACTGGTGGGATGAATTAGCCTGTCTGAATGACAACATCGTAGCAACTGGTAGGATGAATTAGCCTGTCTGAATGACATCAAAGCAACTGGTAGGATGAATTAGCCTGTCTGAATGACAACATCATAGCAACTGGTTGGATGAATTAGCTTGTCTGAATGACATCGTAGCAAGTGGTAGGATGAATTAGCCTGTCTGAATGACAACATCACATAGCAAGTGGTAGGATGAATTAGCCTGTCTGAATGACAACATCGAAGCAAGTGGTAGGATGAATTAGCCTGTCTGAATGACATCATAGCAACTGGTAGGATTAATGAGCCTGTCTGAATGACAACATCGTAGCAAGTGGTAGGATGAATTAGCCTGTCTGAATGACAACTACATAGCAAGTGGTAGGATGAATTAGCCTGTCTGAATGACAACATCACAGCAACTGGTAGGATGAATTAGCCTGTCTGAATGACAGCATAGCAACTGGTAGGATGAATTAGCCTGTCTGAATAACAACATCATAGCAACTGGTAGGATGAATTAGCCTGTTCATAGCAAGTGGTAGGATGAATTAGGCTGTTATTGAATGACAACATCATAGCAAGTGGTAGGATACATTAGCCTGTCTGAATGACAACATCATAGCAACTGGTAGGATGAATTCGCCTGTCTGAATGACAACATCATAGCAACTGGTTGGATGAAGTAGCCTGTCTGAATGACAACGTCATAGCAACTGGTAGGATGAATTAGCCTGTCTGAATGAAAACATCATAGCAAGTGGTAGGATGAATTAGCCTGTCTGAATGAAAACATCATAACAACTGGTAGGATGAATTAGCCTGTCTGAATGACAACATCACAGCAACTGGTAGGATGAATTAGCCTGTCTGAATGACAACATCAAAGCAAGTGGTAGAATGAATTAGCCTTTCTTTGAATGACAACATCATAGCAAGTGGTTGGATGAATTAGCTTGTCTGAATGAAACATCGTAGCAAGTGGTAGGATGAATTAGCCTGTCTGAATGACAACACATAGCAAGTGGTAGGATGAATTAGCCTGTCTGAATGACAACATCGTAGCAAGTGGTAGGATGAATTAGCCTGTCTGAATGACAACTACATAGCAAGTGGTAGGATGAATTAGCCTGTCTGCATGACAACATCACAGCAACTGGTAGGATGAATGAGCCTGTCTGAATGACAACATCATAGCAACTGGTAGGATGAATTAGCCTGTCTGAATGACAACATCATAGCAACTGGTAGGATGAAGTAGCCTGTCTGAATGACAACGCCATAGCAAGTGGTAGGATGAATTAGCTTGTCTGAAGAATCATAGCAAGTGGTAGGATGAATTAGCCAGTCTGAATGACAACATCATAGCAAGTGGTAGAATGAATTAGCCTGTCTGAATGACATCAAAGCAACTGGTAGAATGAATTAGCCTTTCTTTGAATGACAACATCATAGCAACTGGTTGGATGAATTAGCTTGTCTGAATGACAACATCGTAGCAAGTGGTAGGATGAATTAGCCTGTCTGAATGACAACTACATAGCAAGTGGTAGGATGAATTAGCCTGTCTGAATGACAACATCACAGCAAGTGGTAGGATGAATGAGCCTGTCTGAATGACAACTTCGTAGCAAGTGGTAGGATGAATTAGCCTGTCTGAATGACAACATCATAGCAACTGGTGGGATGAATTAGCCTGTCTGAATGACAACATCATAGCAAGTGGTAGGATGAATTAGCCTGTCTGAATGACAACTACATAGCAAGTGGTAGGATGAATTAGCCTGTCTGAATGACAACATCATAGCAACTGGTAATATAAATTAGCCTGTCTGAATGACAACATCATAGCAACTGGTTGGATGAATTAGCCTGTCTGAATGACAACATCATAGCAAGTGGTAGGATGAATTAGCCTGTCTGAATGACAACTACATAGCAAGTGGTAGGATGAATTAGCCTGTCTGAATGACATCACAGCAACTGGTAGGATTAATGAGCCTGTCTGAATGACAACATCATAGCAAGTGGTAGGATGAATTAGCCTGTCTGAATGACAACTACATAGCAAGTGGTAGGATGAATTAGCCTGTCTGAATGACAACATCACAGCAACTGGTAGGATGAATTAGCCTGTCTGAATGACAGCATAGCAACTGGTAGGATGAATTAGCCTGTCTGAATAACAACATCATAGCAAATGGTAGGATGAATTAGCCTGTTCATAGCAAGTGGTAGGATGAATTAGGCTGTTATTGAATGACAACATCATAGCAAGTGGTAGGATACATTAGCCTGTCTCAATGACAACATCATAGCAACTGGTAGGATGAATTAGCCTGTCTGAATGACAACATCATAGCAACTGGTTGGATGAAGTAGCCTGTCTGAATGACAACGTCATAGCAACTGGTAGGATGAATTAGCCTGTCTGAATGAAAACATCATAGCAAGTGGTAGGATGAATTAGCCTGTCTGAATGACAACATCATAGCAAGTGGTAGGATGAATTAGCCTGTCTGAATGACAACATCACAGCAACTGGTAGGATGAATTAGCCTGTCTGAATGACAACATCATAGCAACTGGTAGGTTGAATTAGCCTGTCTGAATGACAACATCACATCAAGTGGTAGGATGAATTAGCCTGTCTGAATGACATCAAAGCAACTGGTAGAATGAATTAGCCTTTCTTTGAATGACAACATCATAGCAACTGGTTGGATGAATTAGCCTGTCTGAATGACAACATCGTAGCAAGTGGTAGGATGAATTAGCCTGTCTGAATGACAACATCATAGCAAGTGGTAGGATGAATTAGCCTGTCTGAATGACAACTACATAGCAAGTGGTAGGATGAATTAGCCTGTCTGAATGACAACATCACAGCAACTGGTAGGATGAATGAGCCTGTCTGAATGACAACATCATAGCAACTGGTAGGATGAATTAGCCTGTCTGAATGACAACATCATAGCAACTGGTAGGATGAATTAGCCTGTCTGAATGACAACGTCATAGCAAGTGGTAGGATGAATTAGCCTGTCTGAATGAAAACATCATAACAAGTGGTAGGATGAATTAGCCTGTCTGAATAACAACATCACAGCAACTGGTAGGATGAATTAGCCTGTCTGAATAACAACATCACAGCAACTGGTAGGATGAATTAGCCTGTCTGAATGACAACATCGTAGCAAGTGGTAGGATGAATTAGCCTGTCTGAATGACAACTACATAGCAAGTGGTAGGATGAATTAGCCTGTCTGAATGAAAACATAATAACAACTGGTAGGATGAATTAGCCTGTCTGAATGAAAACATCATAACAACTGGTAGGATGAATTAGCCTGTCTGAGATGAATTAGCCTGTCTGAATGACAACATCATAGCAACTGGTAGGTTGAATTAGCTTCTCTGAATGACAACATCACATCAAGTGGTTGGATAAATTAGCCTGTCTGAATGACATCAAAGCAACTGGTAGAATGAATTAGCCTTTCTTTGAATGACAACATCATAGCAACTGGTTGGATGAATTAGCTTGTCTGAATGACAACATCGTAGCAACTGGTTGGATGAATTAGCCTGTCTGAATGACAACTACATAGCAAGTGGTAGGATGAATTAGCTTGTCTGAATGACAACATCGTAGCAAGTGGTTGGATGAATTAGCCTGTCTGAATGACAACATCGTAGCAAGTGGTTGGATAAATTAGCCTGTCTGAATGACATCAAAGCAACTGGTAGAATGAATGAGCCTTTCTTTGAATGACAACATCATAGCAACTGGTAGGATGAATTAGCCTGTCTGAATGACAACTACATAGCAAGTGGTAGGATGAATTAGCTTGTCTGAATGACAACATCATAGCAAGTGGTAGGATGAATTAGCCTGTCTGAATGACAACTACATAGCAAGTGGTAGGATGAATTAGCCTGTCTGAATGACAACATCGTAGCAAGTGGTAGGATGAATTAGCCTGTCTGAATGAAAACATCATAACAACTGGTAGGATGAATTAGCCTGTCTGAATAACAACATCACAGCAACTGGTAGGATGAATTAGCCTGTCTGAATGACAACATCATAGCAACTGGTAGGTTGAATTAGCTTGTCTGAATGACAACTTCATAGCAAGTGGTAGGATGAATTAGCCAGTCTGAATGACAACATCACATCAAGTGGTAGGATAAATTAGCCTGTCTGAATGACATCAAAGCAACTGGTAGAATGAATTAGCCTTTCTTTGAATGACAACATCATAGCAACTGGTTGGATGAATTAGCTTGTCTGAATGACAACATCGTAGCAAGTGGTAGGATGAATTAGCCTGTCTGAATGACAACTACGTAGCAAGTGGTAGGATGAATTAGCCTGTCTGCATGACAACATCACAGCAACTGGTAGGATGAATTAGCCTGTCTGAATGACAACATCATAGCAAGTGGTAGGATGAATTAGCCTGTCTGAATGACAACTACATAGCAAGTGGTAGGATGAATTAGCCTGTCTGCATGACAACATCACAGCAACTGGTAGGATGAATAAGCCTGTCTGAATGACAACATCATAGCAAGTGGTAGGATGAATTAGCCTGTCTGAATGACAACATCATAGCAACTGGTAATATACATTAGCCTGTCTGAATGACAACATCATAGCAAGTGGTAGGATGAATTAGCCTGTCTGAATGACAACATCGTAGCAAGTGGTAGGATGAATTAGCCTGTCTGAATGACAACTACATAGCAAGTGGTAGGATGAATTAGCCTGTCTGAATGACATCACAGCAACTGGTAGGATTAATGAGCCTGTCTGAATGACAACATCATAGCAATTGGTAGGATGAATTAGCCTGTCTGAATGACAACTACATAGCAAGTGGTAGGATGAATTAGCCGGTCTGAATGACAACATCACAGCAACTGGTAGGATGAATTAGCCTGTCTGAATGACAGCATAGCAACTGGTAGGATGAATTAGCCTGTCTGAATAACAACATCATAGCAACTGGTAGGATTAATTAGCCTGTTCATAGCAAGTGGTAGGATGAATTAGGCTGTTATTGAATGACAACATCATAGCAAGTGGTAGGATACATTAGCCTGTCTCAATGACAACATCATAGCAACTGGTAGGATGAATTCGCCTGTCTGAATGACAACATCATAGCAACTGGTTGGATGAAGTAGCCTGTCTGAATGACAACATCATAGCAAGTGGTAGGATGAATTAGCCTGTCTGAATGACAACATCATAGCAACTGGTAGGATGAATTAGCCTGTCTGAATGACAACATCATAGCAACTGGTTGGATGAAGTAGCCTGTCTGAATGACAACATCATAGCAACTGGTAGGATGAATTAGCCTGTCTGAATGACAACATCATAGCAACTGGTAGGTTGAATTAGCTTGTCTGAATGACAACTTCATAGCAAGTGGTAGGATGAATTAGCCAGTCTGAATGACAACATCATAGCAAGTGGTAGAATGAATTAGCCTGTCTGAATGACATCAAAGCAACTGGTAGAATGAATTAGCCTTTCTTTGAATGACAACATCATAGCAACTGGTGGGATGAAGTAGCCTGTCTGAATGACAACGTCATAGCAACTGGTAGGATGAATTAGCCTGTCTGAATGAAAACATCATAGCAAGTGGTAGGATGAATTAGCCTGTCTGAATGACAACATCATAACAACTGGTAGGATGAATTAGCCTGTCTGAATAACAACATCACAGCAACTGGTAGGATGAATTAGCCTGTCTGAATGACAACATCATAGCAAGTGGTAGGTTGAATTAGCCTGTCTGAATGACAACATCACATCAAGTGGTAGGATAAATTAGCCTGTCTGAATGAACATCAAAGCAAGTGGTAGGATGAATTAGCCTTTCTTTGAATGACAACATCATAGCAAGTGGTTGGATGAATTAGCTTGTCTGAATGACAACATCGTAGCAAGTGGTAGGATGAATTAGCCTGTCTGAATGACAACTACATAGCAAGTGGTTGGATGAATTAGCTTGTCTGAATGACAACATCGTAGCAAGTGGTAGGATGAATTAGCCTGTCTGAATGACAACTACATAGCAAGTGGTAGGATGAATTAGCTTGTCTGAATGACAACATCGTAGCAAGTGGTAGGATGAATTAGCCTGTCTGAATGACATCACAGCAACTGGTAGGATTAATGAGCCTGTCTGAATGACAACATCATAGCAAGTGGTAGGATGAATTAGCCTGTCTGAATGACAACTACATAGCAAGTGGTAGGATGAATTAGCCTGTCTGAATGACAACATCACAGCAACTGGTAGGATGAATTAGCCTGTCTGAATGACAGCATAGCAACTGGTAGGATGAATTAGCCTGTCTGAATAACAACATCATAGCAAATGGTAGGATGAATTAGCCTGTTCATAGCAAGTGGTAGGATGAATTAGGCTGTTATTGAATGACAACATCATAGCAAGTGGTAGGATACATTAGCCTGTCTCAATGACAACATCATAGCAACTGGTAGGATGAATTTGCCTGTCTGAATGACAACATCATAGCAACTGGTTGGATGAAGTAGCCTGTCTGAATGACAACGTCATAGCAAGTGGTAGGATGAATTAGCCTGTCTGAATGACAACATCATAGCAAGTGGTAGGATGAATTAGCCTGTCTGAATGAAAACATCATAACAAGTGGTAGGATGAATTAGCCTGTCTGAATAACAACATCACAGCAACTGGTAGGATGAATTAGCCTGTCTGAATGACAACATCATAGCAACTGGTAGGATGAATTAGCCTGTCTGAATGACAACATCACATCAAGTGGTAGGATGAATTAGCCTGTCTGAATGACAACTACATAGCAAGTGGTAGGATGAATTAGCCTGTCTGAATGACAACATCACATCAAGTGGTAGGATGAATTAGCCTGTCTGAATGACATCAAAGCAACTGGTAGAATGAATTAGCCTTTCTTTGAATGACAACATCATAGCAACTGGTTGGATGAATTAGCTTGTCTGAATGACATCGTTGCAAGTGGTAGGATGAATTAGCCTGTCTGAATGACAACTACATAGCAAGTGGTAGGATGAATTAGCTTGTCTGAATGACAACATCGTAGCAAGTGGTAGGATGAATTAGCCTGTCTGAATGACAACTACATAGCAAGTGGTAGGATGAATTAGCCTGTCTGCATGACAACATCACAGCAACTGGTAGGATGAATGAGCCTGTCTGAATGACAACATCATAGCAACTGGTAGGATGAATTCGCCTGTCTGAATGACAACATCATAGCAACTGGTTGGATGAAGTAGCCTGTCTGAATGACAACGTCATAGCAAGTGGTAGGATGAATTAGCCTGTCTGAATGAAAACATCATAGCAAGTGGTAGGATGAATTAGCCTGTCTGAATGACAACATCACAGCAACTGGTAGGATGAATTAGCCTGTCTGAATGACAACATCATAGCAACTGGTAGGTTGAATTAGCTTGTCTGAATGACAACTTCATAGCAGGTGGTAGGATGAATTAGCCAGTCTGAATGACAACATCACATTAAGTGGTAGGATGAATTAGCCTGTCTGAATGACATCAAAGCAACTGGTAGAATGAATTAGCCTTTCTTTGAATGACAACATCATAGCAACTGGTTGGATGAATTAGCTTGTCTGAATGACAACATCGTAGCAAGTGGTAGGATGAATTAGCCTGTCTGAATGACAACTACATAGCAAGTGGTAGGATGAATTAGCCTGTCTGAATGAAAACATCATAACAACTGGTAGGATGAATAAGCCTGTCTGAATGAAAACATCATAACAACTGGTAGGATGAATTAGCCTGTCTGAGATGAATTAGCCTGTCTGAATGACAACTACATAGCAAGTGGTAGGATGAATTAGCCGGTCTGAATGACAACATCATAGCAATTGGTAGGATGAATTAGCCTGTCTGAATGACAACTACATAGCAGGTGGTAGGATGAATTAGCCTGTCTGAATGACAACATCATAGCAACTGGTAGGATGAATTAGCCTGTTCATAGCAAGTGGTAGGATGAATTAGGCTGTTATTGAATGACAACATCATAGCAAGTGGTAGGATACATTAGCCTGTCTCAATGACAACATCATAGCAACTGGTAGGATGAATTCGCCTGTCTGAATGACAACATCATAGCAACTGGTTGGATGAAGTAGCCTGTCTGAATGACAACATCATAGCAACTGGTAGGATGAATTAGCCTGTCTGAATGACAACATCATAGCAACTGGTAGGTTGAAATAGCTTGTCTGAATGACAACTTCATAGCAAGTGGTAGGATGAATTAGCCAGTCTGAATGACATCACATCAAGTGGTAGGATGAATTAGCCTGTCTGAATGACACATCAAAGCAACTGGTAGAATGAATTAGCCTTTCTTTGAATGACAACATCATAGCAACTGGTTGGATGAATTAGCTTGTCTGAATGACAACATCGTAGCAAGTGGTAGGATGAATTAGCCTGTCTGAATGACAACTACATAGCAAGTGGTAGGATGAATTAGCCTGTCTGCATGACAACATCACAGCAACTGGTAGGATGAATGAGCCTGTCTGAATGACAACATCATAGCAACTGGTGGGATGAAGTAGCCTGTCTGAATGACAACGTCATAGCAACTGGTAGGATGAATTAGCCTGTCTGAATGAAAACATCATAGCAAGTGGTAGGATGAATTAGCCTGTCTGAATGACAACATCATAGCAACTGGTAGGATGAATTAGCCTGTCTGAATGACAACATCATAGCAACTGGTAGGATGAATTAGCCTGTCTGAATGACAACATCATAGCAAGTGGTAGGTTGAATTAGCCTGTCTGAATGACAACATCACATCAAGTGGTAGGATAAATTAGCCTGTCTGAATGACATCAAAGCAACTGGTAGAATGAATTAGCCTTTCTTTGAATGACAACATCATAGCAACTGGTTGGATGAATTAGCTTGTCTGAATGACAACATCGTAGCAAGTGGTAGGATGAATTAGCCTGTCTGAATGACAACTACATAGCAACTGGTTGGATGAATTAGCTTGTCTGAATGACAACATCGTTGCAAGTGGTAGGATGAATTAGCCTGTCTGAATGACAACTACATAGCAAGTGGTAGGATGAATTAGCTTGTCTGAATGACAACATCGTAGCAAGTGGTAGGATGAATTAGCCTGTCTGAATGACAACATCACAGCAACTGGTAGGATGAATGAGCCTGTCTGAATGACAACATCATAGCAAGTGGTAGGATGAATTAGCCTGTCTGAATGACAACTACATAGCAAGTGGTAGGATGAATGAGCCTGTCTGAATGACAACATCACAGCAACTGGTAGGATGAATTAGCCTGTCTGAATGACAGCATAGCAACTGGTAGGATGAATTAGCCTGTCTGAATAACAACATCATAGCAAATGGTAGGATGAATTAGCCTGTTCATAGCAAGTGGTAGGATGAATTAGGCTGTTATTGAATGACAACATCATAGCAAGTGGTAGGATACATTAGCCTGTCTCAATGACAACATCATAGCAACTGGTAGGATGAATTTGCCTGTCTGAATGACAACATCATAGCAACTGGTTGGATGAAGTAGCCTGTCTGAATGACAACGTCATAGCAACTGGTAGGATGAATTAGCCTGTCTGAATGACAACATCATAGCAAGTGGTAGGATGAATTAGCCTGTCTGAATGAAAACATCATAGCAAGTGGTAGGATGAATTAGCCTGTCTGAATAACAACATCACAGCAACTGGTAGGATGAATTAGCCTGTCTGAATGAAAACATCATAGCAACTGGTAGGTTGAATGAGCTTGTCTGAATGACAACTTCATAGCAAGTGGTAGGATGAATTAGCCTTTCTTTGAATGACAACTACATAGCAAGTGGTAGGATGAATTAGCTTGTCTGAATGACAACATCACATCAAGTGGTAGGATGAATTAGCCTGTCTGAATGACATCAAAGCAACTGGTAGGATGAATTAGCCTTTCTTTGAATGACAACATCATAGCAACTGGTTGGATGAATTAGCTTGTCTGAATGACATCGTTGCAAGTGGTAGGATGAATTAGCCTGTCTGAATGACAACTACATAGCAAGTGGTAGGATGAATTAGCTTGTCTGAATGACAACATCGTAGCAAGTGGTAGGATGAATTAGCCTGTCTGAATGACAACTACATAGCAAGTGGTAGGATGAATTAGCCTGTCTGCATGACAACATCACAGCAAGTGGTAGGATGAATGAGCCTGTCTGAATGACAACATCATAGCAAGTGGTAGGATGAATTAGCCTGTCTGAATGAAAACATCATAGCAAGTGGTAGGATGAATTAGCCTGTCTGAATGACAACATCACAGCAACTGGTAGGATGGATTAGCCTGTCTGAATGACAACATCATAGCAAGTGGTAGGTTGAATTAGCCTGTCTGAATGACAACTTCATAGCAAGTGGTAGGATGAATTAGCCTGTCTGAATGACAACATCACATTAAGTGGTAGGATGAATTAGCCTGTCTGAATGACATCAAAGCAAGTGGTAGAATGAATTAGCCTTTCTTGAATGACAACATCATAGCAACTGGTTGGATGAATTAGCCTGTCTGAATGACAACATCGTAGCAAGTGGTAGGATGAATTAGCCTGTCTGAATGACAACTACATAGCAAGTGGTAGGATGAATTAGCCTGTCTGAATGAAAACATCATAACAACTGGTAGGATGAATAAGCCTGTCTGAATGAAAACATCATAACAACTGGTAGGATGAATTAGCCTGTCTGAGATGAATTAGCCTGTCTGAATGACAACTACATAGCAAGTGGTAGGATGAATTAGCCGGTCTGAATGACAACATCACAGCAACTGGTAGGATGAATTAGCCTGTATGAATGACAGCATAGCAACTGGTAGGATGAATTAGCCTGTCTGAATAACAACATCATAGCAACTGGTAGGATTAATTAGCCTGTTCATAGCAAGTGGTAGGATGAATTAGGCTGTTATTGAATGACAACATCATAGCAAGTGGTAGGATACATTAGCCTGTCTCAATGACAACATCATAGCAACTGGTAGGATGAATTCGCCTGTCTGAATGACAACATCATAGCAACTGGTTGGATGAAGTAGCCTGTCTGAATGACAACATCATAGCAACTGGTAGGATGAATTAGCCTGTCTGAATGACAACATCATAGCAACTGGTAGGTTGAAATAGCTTGTCTGAATGACAACTTCATAGCAAGTGGTAGGATGAATTAGCCAGTCTGAATGACATCACATCAAGTGGTAGGATAAATTAGCCTGTCTGAATGACATCAAAGCAACTGGTAGAATGAATTAGCCTTTCTTTGAATGACAACATCATAGCAACTGGTTGGATGAATTAGCTTGTCTGAATGACAACATCATAGCAAGTGGTAGGATGAATTAGCCTGTCTGAATGACAACTACATAGCAAGTGGTAGGATGAATTAGCCTGTCTGAATGACAACATCACAGCAACTGGTAGGATGAATGAGCCTGTCTGAATGACAACATCATAGCAACTGGTGGGATGAAGTAGCCTGTCTGAATGACAACGTCATAGCAACTGGTAGGATGAATTAGCCTGTCTGAATGAAAACATCATAGCAAGTGGTAGGATGAATTAGCCTGTCTGAATGACAACATCATAGCAAGTGGTAGGATGAATTAGCCTGTCTGAATGACAACATCACAGCAACTGGTAGGATGAATTAGCCTGTCTGAATGACAACATCATAGCAACTGGTAGGATGAATTAGCCTGTCTGAATGACAACATCATAGCAAGTGGTAGGATAAATTAGCCTGTCTGAATGACATCAAAGCAACTGGTAGAATGAATTAGCCTTTCTTTGAATGACAACATCATAGCAACTGGTTGGATGAATTAGCTTGTCTGAATGACAACATCGTAGCAAGTGGTAGGATGAATTAGCCTGTCTGAATGACAACTACATAGCAACTGGTTGGATGAATTAGCTTGTCTGAATGACATCGTAGCAAGTGGTAGGATGAATTAGCCTGTCTGAATGACAACTACATAGCAAGTGGTAGGATGAATTAGCTTGTCTGAATGACAACATCGTAGCAAGTGGTAGGATGAATTAGCCTGTCTGCATGACAACATCACAGCAACTGGTAGGATGAATGAGCCTGTCTGAATGACAACATCATAGCAAGTGGTAGGATGAATTAGCCTGTCTGAATGACAACTACATAGCAAGTGGTAGGATGAATTAGCCTGTCTGAATGACATCAAAGCAACTGGTAGAATGAATTAGCCTGTCTGAATGACAATGCATAGCAACTGGTAGGATGAATTAGCCTGTCTGAATAACAACATCATAGCAAATGGTAGGATGAATTAGCCTGTTCATAGCAAGTGGTAGGATGAATTAGGCTGTTATTGAATGACAACATCATAGCAAGTGGTAGGATACATTAGCCTGTCTCAATGACAACATCATAGCAACTGGTAGGATGAATTTGCCTGTCTGAATGACAACATCATAGCAACTGGTTGGATGAAGTAGCCTGTCTGAATGACAACGTCATAGCAACTGGTAGGATGAATTAGCCTGTCTGAATGAAAACATCATAGCAAGTGGTAGGATGAATTAGCCTGTCTGAATGAAAACATCATAGCAACTGGTAGGATGAATTAGCCTGTCTGAATGACAACATCACAGCAACTGGTAGGATGAATTAGCCTGTCTGAATGACAACATCATAGCAACTGGTAGGTTGAATTAGCTTGTCTGAATGACAACATCACATCAAGTGGTAGGATGAATTAGCCTGTCTGAATGACAACATCATAGCAAGTGGTAGGATGAATTAGCCTGTCTGAATGACAACATCACATCAAGTGGTAGGATGAATTAGCCTGTCTGAATGACAACATCAAAGCAACTGGTAGGATGAATTAGCCTTTCTTTGAATGACAACATCATAGCAACTGGTTGGATGAATTAGCTTGTCTGAATGACAACATCGTAGCAAGTGGTAGGATGAATTAGCCTGTCTGAATGACAACTACATAGCAACTGGTTGGATGAATTAGCTTGTCTGAATGACATCGTTGCAAGTGGTAGGATGAATTAGCCTGTCTGAATGACAACTACATAGCAAGTGGTAGGATGAATTAGCTTGTCTGAATGACAACATCGTAGCAAGTGGTAGGATGAATTAGCCTGTCTGAATGACAACATCACAGCAACTGGTAGGATGAATGAGCCTGTCTGAATGACAACATCATAGCAAGTGGTAGGATGAATTAGCCTGTCTGAATGACAACTACATAGCAAGTGGTAGGATGAATTAGCCTGTCTGAATGACAACATCACAGCAACTGGTAGGATGAATTAGCCTGTCTGAATGACAGCATAGCAACTGGTAGGATGAATTAGCCTGTCTGAATAACAACATCATAGCAACTGGTAGGATGAATTAGCCTGTTCATAGCAAGTGGTAGGATGAATTAGGCTGTTATTGAATGACAACATCATAGCAAGTGGTAGGATACATTAGCCTGTCTCAATGACAACATCATAGCAACTGGTAGGATGAATTTGCCTGTCTGAATGACAACATCATAGCAACTGGTTGGATGAAGTAGCCTGTCTGAATGACAACGTCATAGCAACTGGTAGGATGAATTAGCCTGTCTGAATGAAAACATCATAGCAAGTGGTAGGATGAATTAGCCTGTCTGAATGAAAACATCATAACAACTGGTAGGATGAATTAGCCTGTCTGAATGACAACATCACAGCAAGTGGTAGGATGAATTAGCCTGTCTGAATGACAACATCATAGCAACTGGTAGGATGAATTAGCTTGTCTGAATGACAACATCACAGCAAGTGGTAGGATGAATTAGCTTGTCTGAATGACAACATCATAGCAAGTGGTAGGATGAATTAGCCTGTCTGAATGACAACATCACATCAAGTGGTAGGATAAATTAGCCTGTCTGAATGACATCAAAGCAAGTGGTAGGATGAATTAGCCTTTCTTTGAATGACAACATCATAGCAACTGGTTGGATGAATTAGCTTGTCTGAATGACATCGTTGCAAGTGGTAGGATGAATTAGCCTGTCTGAATGACAACTACATAGCAAGTGGTAGGATGAATTAGCTTGTCTGAATGACAACATCGTAGCAAGTGGTAGGATGAATTAGCCTGTCTGAATGACAACTACATAGCAAGTGGTAGGATGAATTAGCCTGTCTGAATGACAACATCACAGCAACTGGTAGGATGAATGAGCCTGTCTGAATGACAACATCATAGCAAGTGGTAGGATGAATTAGCCTGTCTGAATGAAAACATCATAGCAAGTGGTAGGATGAATTAGCCTGTCTGAATGACAACATCACAGCAACTGGTAGGATGAATGAGCCTGTCTGAATGACAACATCATAGCAACTGGTAGGTTGAATTAGCTTGTCTGAATGACAACTTCATAGCAGGTGGTAGGATGAATTAGCCAGTCTGAATGACAACATCACATCAAGTGGTAGGATGAATTAGCCTGTCTGAATGACAACATCATAGCAAGTGGTAGGATGAATTAGCCTTTCTTTGAATGACAACATCATAGCAAGTGGTAGGATGAATTAGCTTGTCTGAATGACAACATCGTAGCAAGTGGTAGGATGAATTAGCCTGTCTGAATGACAACTACATAGCAAGTGGTAGGATGAATTAGCCTGTCTGAATGACAACATCATAACAACTGGTAGGATGAATAAGCCTGTCTGAATGACAACATCATAACAACTGGTAGGATGAATTAGCCTGTCTGAGATGAATTAGCCTGTCTGAATGACAACTTCATAGCAAGTGGTAGGATGAATTAGCCGGTCTGAATGACAACATCACAGCAACTGGTAGGATGAATTAGCCTGTATGAATGACAGCATAGCAACTGGTAGGATGAATTAGCCTGTCTGAATAACAACATCATAGCAACTGGTAGGATTAATTAGCCTGTTCATAGCAAGTGGTAGGATGAATTAGGCTGTTATTGAATGACAACATCATAGCAAGTGGTAGGATACATTAGCCTGTCTCAATGACAACATCATAGCAACTGGTAGGATGAATTCGCCTGTCTGAATGACAACATCATAGCAACTGGTTGGATGAAGTAGCCTGTCTGAATGACAACATCATAGCAACTGGTAGGATGAATTAGCCTGTCTGAATGACAACATCACATCAAGTGGTAGGATGAAATAGCTTGTCTGAATGACAACATCATAGCAAGTGGTAGGATGAATTAGCCTGTCTGAATGACATCACATCAAGTGGTAGGATGAATTAGCCTGTCTGAATGACACATCAAAGCAAGTGGTAGGATGAATTAGCCTTTCTTTGAATGACAACATCATAGCAACTGGTTGGATGAATTAGCTTGTCTGAATGACAACATCGTAGCAAGTGGTAGGATGAATTAGCCTGTCTGAATGACAACTACATAGCAAGTGGTAGGATGAATTAGCCTGTCTGCATGACAACATCACAGCAACTGGTAGGATGAATGAGCCTGTCTGAATGACAACATCATAGCAACTGGTGGGATGAATTAGCCTGTCTGAATGACAACGTCATAGCAACTGGTAGGATGAATTAGCCTGTCTGAATGAAAACATCATAGCAAGTGGTAGGATGAATTAGCCTGTCTGAATGAAAACATCATAACAACTGGTAGGATGAATTAGCCTGTCTGAATAACAACATCACAGCAACTGGTAGGATGAATTAGCCTGTCTGAATGACAACATCATAGCAACTGGTAGGATGAATTAGCCTGTCTGAATGACAACATCACAGCAAGTGGTAGGATGAATTAGCCTGTCTGAATGACATCAAAGCAACTGGTAGAATGAATTAGCCTTTCTTTGAATGACAACATCATAGCAACTGGTTGGATGAATTAGCTTGTCTGAATGACAACATCGTAGCAAGTGGTAGGATGAATTAGCCTGTCTGAATGACAACTACATAGCAACTGGTTGGATGAATTAGCTTGTCTGAATGACATCGTTGCAAGTGGTAGGATGAATTAGCCTGTCTGAATGACAACTACATAGCAAGTGGTAGGATGAATTAGCTTGTCTGAATGACAACATCGTAGCAAGTGGTAGGATGAATTAGCCTGTCTGAATGACATCACAGCAACTGGTAGGATTAATGAGCCTGTCTGAATGACAACATCATAGCAAGTGGTAGGATGAATTAGCCTGTCTGAATGACAACTACATAGCAAGTGGTAGGATGAATGAGCCTGTCTGAATGACAACATCATAGCAACTGGTAGGATGAATTAGCCTGTCTGAATGACAACATCATAGCAACTGGTAGGATGAATTAGCCTGTCTGAATGACAACTACATAGCAAGTGGTAGGATGAATTAGCCTGTTCATAGCAAGTGGTAGGATGAATTATGCTGTTATTGAATGACAACATCATAGCAAGTGGTAGGATACATTAGCCTGTCTCAATGACAACATCATAGCAACTGGTAGGATGAATTCGCCTGTCTGAATGACAACATCATAGCAACTGGTTGGATAAAGTAGCCTGTCTGAATGACAACGTCATAGCAACTGGTAGGATGAATTAGCCTGTCTGAATGAAAACATCACAGCAACTGGTAGGATGAATTAGCCTGTCTGAATGAAAACATCATAGCAACTGGTAGGATGAATTAGCCTGTCTGAATAACAACATCACAGCAACTGGTAGGATGAATTAGCCTGTCTGAATGACAACATCATAGCAACTGGTAGGTTGAATTAGCTTGTCTGAATGACAACATCACATCAAGTGGTAGGATGAATTAGCCTGTCTGAATGACAACTTCATAGCAAGTGGTAGGATGAATTAGCCTGTCTGAATGACAACATCACATCAAGTGGTAGGATAAATTAGCCTGTCTGAATGACATCAAAGCAACTGGTAGAATGAATTAGCCTTTCTTTGAATGACAACATCATAGCAACTGGTTAAATGAATTAGCTTGTCTGAATGACATCGTTGCAAGTGGTAGGATGAATTAGCCTGTCTGAATGACAACTACATAGCAAGTGGTAGGATGAATTAGCTTGTCTGAATGACAACATCGTAGCAAGTGGTAGGATGAATTAGCCTGTCTGAATGACAACTACATAGCAAGTGGTAGGATGAATTAGCCTGTCTGCATGACAACATCACAGCAACTGGTAGGATGAATGAGCCTGTCTGAATGACAACATCATAGCAAGTGGTAGGATGAATTAGCCTGTCTGAATGAAAACATCATAGCAAGTGGTAGGATGAATTAGCCTGTCTGAATAACAACATCACAGCAACTGGTAGGATGGATTAGCCTGTCTGAATGACAACATCATAGCAACTGGTAGGTTGAATTAGCTTGTCTGAATGACAACTTCATAGCAGGTGGTAGGATGAATTAGCCAGTCTGAATGACAACATCACATTAAGTGGTAGGATGAATTAGCCTGTCTGAATGACATCAAAGCAACTGGTAGAATGAATTAGCCTTTCTTTGAATGACAACATCATAGCAACTGGTTGGATGAATTAGCTTGTCTGAATGACAACATCGTAGCAAGTGGTAGGATGAATTAGCCTGTCTGAATGACAACTACATAGCAAGTGGTAGGATGAATTAGCCTGTCTGAATGAAAACATCATAACAACTGGTAGGATGAATAAGCCTGTCTGAATGAAAACATCATAACAACTGGTAGGATGAATTAGCCTGTCTGAGATGAATTAGCCTGTCTGAATGACAACTACATAGCAAGTGGTAGGATGAATTAGCCGGTCTGAATGACAACATCACAGCAACTGGTAGGATGAATTAGCCTGTATGAATGACAGCATAGCAACTGGTAGGATGAATTAGCCTGTCTGAATAACAACATCATAGCAACTGGTAGGATTAATTAGCCTGTTCATAGCAAGTGGTAGGATGAATTAGGCTGTTATTGAATGACAACATCATAGCAAGTGGTAGGATACATTAGCCTGTCTCAATGACAACATCATAGCAACTGGTAGGATGAATTCGCCTGTCTGAATGACAACATCATAGCAACTGGTTGGATGAAGTAGCCTGTCTGAATGACAACATCATAGCAACTGGTAGGATGAATTAGCCTGTCTGAATGACAACATCATAGCAACTGGTAGGTTGAAATAGCTTGTCTGAATGACAACTTCATAGCAAGTGGTAGGATGAATTAGCCAGTCTGAATGACATCACATCAAGTGGTAGGATGAATTAGCCTGTCTGAATGACATCAAAGCAACTGGTAGAATGAATTAGCCTTTCTTTGAATGACAACATCATAGCAACTGGTTGGATGAATTAGCTTGTCTGAATGACAACTACATAGCAAGTGGTAGGATGAATTAGCTTGTCTGAATGACAACATCGTAGCAAGTGGTAGGATGAATTAGCCTGTCTGAATGACAACTACATAGCAAGTGGTAGGATGAATTAGCCTGTCTGCATGACAACATCACAGCAACTGGTAGGATGAATGAGCCTGTCTGAATGACAACATCATAGCAACTGGTGGGATGAATTAGCCTGTCTGAATGACAACGTCATAGCAACTGGTAGGATGAATTAGCCTGTCTGAATGAAAACATCATAGCAAGTGGTAGGATGAATTAGCCTGTCTGAATGAAAACATCATAGCAACTGGTAGGATGAATTAGCCTGTCTGAATGACAACATCACAGCAACTGGTAGGATGAATTAGCCTGTCTGAATGACAACATCATAGCAACTGGTAGGTTGAATTAGCTTGTCTGAATGACAACATCACATCAAGTGGTAGGATAAATTAGCCTGTCTGAATGACATCAAAGCAACTGGTAGAATGAATTAGCCTTTCTTTGAATGACAACATCATAGCAACTGGTTGGATGAATTAGCTTGTCTGAATGACAACATCGTAGCAAGTGGTAGGATGAATTAGCCTGTCTGAATGACAACTACATAGCAACTGGTTGGATGAATTAGCTTGTCTGAATGACATCGTTGCAAGTGGTAGGATGAATTAGCCTGTCTGAATGACAACTACATAGCAAGTGGTAGGATGAATTAGCCTGTCTGAATGACAACTACATAGCAAGTGGTAGGATGAATTAGCCTGTCTGAATGACAACTACATAGCAACTGGTTGGATGAATTAGCTTGTCTGAATGACACATCGTTGCAAGTGGTAGGATGAATTAGCCTGTCTGAATGACAACTACATAGCAAGTGGTAGGATGAATTAGCCTGTCTGAATGACAACTACATAGCAAGTGGTAGGATGAATTAGCTTGTCTGAATGACAACATCGTAGCAAGTGGTAGGATGAATTAGCCTGTCTGAATGACATCACAGCAACTGGTAGGATTAATGAGCCTGTCTGAATGACAACATCATAGCAAGTGGTAGGATGAATTAGCCTGTCTGAATGACAACTACATAGCAAGTGGTAGGATGAATGAGCCTGTCTGAATGACAACATCACAGCAACTGGTAGGATGAATTAGCCTGTCTGAATGACAGCATAGCAACTGGTAGGATGAATTAGCCTGTCTGAATGACAACATCATAGCAAATGGTAGGATGAATTAGCCTGTTCATAGCAAGTGGTAGGATGAATTAGGCTGTTATTGAATGACAACATCATAGCAAGTGGTAGGATACATTAGCCTGTCTCAATGACAACATCATAGCAACTGGTAGGATGAATTTGCCTGTCTGAATGACAACATCATAGCAACTGGTAGGATGAATTAGCCTGTCTGAATGACAACATCATAGCAACTGGTAGGATGAATTAGCCTGTCTGAATGAAAACATCATAGCAAGTGGTAGGATGAATTAGCCTGTCTGAATGAAAACATCATAACAACTGGTAGGATGAATTAGCCTGTCTTAATAACAACATCACAGCAACTGGTAGGATGAATTAGCCTGTCTGAATGACAACATCATAGCAACTGGTAGGTTGAATTAGCTTGTCTGAATGACAACATCACATCAAGTGGTAGGATGAATTAGCCTGTCTGAATGACAACTTCATAGCAAGTGGTAGGATGAATTAGCCTGTCTGAATGACAACATCACATCAAGTGGTAGGATAAATTAGCCTGTCTGAATGACATCAAAGCAACTGGTAGAATGAATTAGCCTTTCTTTGAATGACAACATCATAGCAACTGGTTGGATGAATTAGCCTGTCTGAATGACATCGTAGCAAGTGGTAGGATGAATTAGCCTGTCTGAATGACAACTACATAGCAAGTGGTAGGATGAATTAGCTTGTCTGCATGACAACATCACAGCAACTGGTAGGATGAATTAGCCTGTCTGAATGACAACTACATAGCAAGTGGTAGGATGAATTAGCTTGTCTGAATGACAACATCACAGCAACTGGTAGGATGAATGAGCCTGTCTGCATGACAACATCATAGCAACTGGTAGGATGAATTAGCCTGTCTGAATGACAACATCATAGCAAGTGGTAGGATGAATTAGCCTGTCTGAATGAAAACATCATAGCAAGTGGTAGGATGAATTAGCCTGTCTGAATAACAACATCACAGCAACTGGTAGGATGAATTAGCCTGTCTGAATGACAACATCATAGCAACTGGTAGGTTGAATTAGCTTGTCTGAATGACAACTTCATAGCAGGTGGTAGGATGAATTAGCCAGTCTGAATGACAACATCACATTAAGTGGTAGGATGAATTAGCCTGTCTGAATGACATCAAAGCAACTGGTAGGATGAATTAGCCTGTCTTTGAATGACAACATCATAGCAAGTGGTTGGATGAATTAGCTTGTCTGAATGACAACATCGTAGCAAGTGGTAGGATGAATTAGCCTGTCTGAATGACAACTACATAGCAAGTGGTAGGATGAATTAGCCTGTCTGAATGAAAACATCATAACAACTGGTAGGATGAATAAGCCTGTCTGAATGAAAACATCATAACAACTGGTAGGATGAATTAGCCTGTTCATAGCAAGTGGTAGGATGAATTAGGCTGTTATTGAATGACAACATCATAGCAAGTGGTAGGATACATTAGCCTGTCTCAATGACAACATCATAGCAACTGGTAGGATGAATTTGCCTGTCTGAATGACAACATCATAGCAACTGGTTGGATGAAGTAGCCTGTCTGAATGACAACGTCATAGCAACTGGTAGGATGAATTAGCCTGTCTGAATGAAAACATCATAGCAAGTGGTAGGATGAATTAGCCTGTCTGAATGAAAACATCATAACAACTGGTAGGATGAATTAGCCTGTCTGAATAACAACATCACAGCAACTGGTAGGATGAATTAGCCTGTCTGAATGACAACATCATAGCAACTGGTAGGTTGAATTAGCTTGTCTGAATGACAACATCACATCAAGTGGTAGGATGAATTAGCCTGTCTGAATGACAACTTCATAGCAAGTGGTAGGATGAATTAGCCTGTCTGAATGACAACATCACATCAAGTGGTAGGATGAATTAGCCTGTCTGAATGACATCAAAGCAACTGGTAGAATGAATTAGCCTTTCTTTGAATGACAACATCATAGCAACTGGTTGGATGAATTAGCTTGTCTGAATGACAACATCGTAGCAAGTGGTAGGATGAATTAGCCTGTCTGAATGACAACTACATAGCAAGTGGTAGGATGAATTAGCCTGTCTGAATGACAACATCGTAGCAAGTGGTAGGATGAATTAGCCTGTCTGAATGACAACTACATAGCAAGTGGTAGGATGAATTAGCCTGTCTGCATGACAACATCACAGCAACTGGTAGGATGAATGAGCCTGTCTGAATGACAACATCATAGCAACTGGTAGGATGAATTAGCCTGTCTGAATGAAAACATCATAGCAAGTGGTAGGATGAATTAGCCTGTCTGAATAACAACATCACAGCAACTGGTAGGATGGATTAGCCTGTCTGAATGACAACATCATAGCAACTGGTAGGTTGAATTAGCTTGTCTGAATGACAACTTCATAGCAGGTGGTAGGATGAATTAGCCAGTCTGAATGACAACATCACATTAAGTGGTAGGATGAATTAGCCTGTCTGAATGACATCAAAGCAACTGGTAGAATGAATTAGCCTTTCTTTGAATGACAACATCATAGCAACTGGTTGGTTGAATTAGCTTGTCTGAACGATAACATCGTAGCAAGTGGTAGGATGAATTAGCTTGTCTGAATGACAACGTCATAGCAACTGGTAGGATGAATTAGCCTGTCTGAATGAGAACATCATAGCAACTGGTAGGATAAATAAGCCTGTCTGAATGACAACATCATAACAACTGGTAGGAGTTGCCGGAGATGAATTAGCCTGTCTGAATGACAACTACATAGCAAGTGGTAGGATGAATTAGCCGGTCTGAATGACAACATCACAGCAACTGGTAGGATGAATTAGCCTGTCTGAATGACAACTGCATAGCAAGTGGTAGGATGAATTAGCCTGTCTGAATAACAACATCATAGCAACTGGTAGGATTAATTAGCCTGTTCATAGCAAGTGGTAGGATGAATTAGGCTGTTATTGAATGACAACATCATAGCAAGTGGTAGGATACATTAGCCTGTCTCAATGACAACATCATAGCAACTGGTAGGATGAATTCGCCTGTCTGAATGACAACATCATAGCAACTGGTTGGATGAAGTAGCCTGTCTGAATGACAACATCATAGCAACTGGTAGGATGAATTAGCCTGTCTGAATGACAACATCATAGCAACTGGTAGGTTGAATTAGCTTGTCTGAATGACAACTTCATAGCAAGTGGTAGGATGAATTAGCCAGTCTGAATGACAACATCACATCAAGTGGTAGGATAAATTAGCCTGTCTGAATGACATCAAAGCAACTGGTAGAATGAATTAGCCTTTCTTTGAATGACAACATCATAGCAACTGGTTGGATGAATTAGCTTGTCTGAATGACAACTACATAGCAAGTGGTAGGATGAATTAGCTTGTCTGAATGACAACATCGTAGCAAGTGGTAGGATGAATTAGCCTGTCTGAATGACAACTACATAGCAAGTGGTAGGATGAATTAGCCTGTCTGCATGACAACATCACAGCAACTGGTAGGATGAATGAGCCTGTCTGAATGACAACATCATAGCAACTGGTGGGATGAAGTAGCCTGTCTGAATGACAACGTCATAGCAACTGGTAGGATGAATTAGCCTGTCTGAATGAAAACATCATAGCAAGTGGTAGGATGAATTAGCCTGTCTGAATGAAAACATCATAACAACTGGTAGGATGAATTAGCCTGTCTGAATGACAACATCACAGCAACTGGTAGGATGAATTAGCCTGTCTGAATGACAACATCATAGCAAGTGGTAGGATGAATTAGCCTGTCTGAATGACAACATCACATCAAGTGGTAGGATGAATTAGCCTGTCTGAATGACATCAAAGCAACTGGTAGAATGAATTAGCCTTTCTTTGAATGACAACATCATAGCAACTGGTTGGATGAATTAGCTTGTCTGAATGACAACATCGTAGCAAGTGGTAGGATGAATTAGCCTGTCTGAATGACAACTACATAGCAACTGGTTGGATGAATTAGCTTGTCTGAATGACATCGTAGCAAGTGGTAGGATGAATTAGCCTGTCTGAATGACAACTACATAGCAAGTGGTAGGATGAATTAGCCTGTCTGAATGACAACTACATAGCAAGTGGTAGGATGAATTAGCCTGTCTGAATGACAACTACATAGCAACTGGTTGGATGAATTAGCTTGTCTGAATGACATCGTTGCAAGTGGTAGGATGAATTAGCCTGTCTGAATGACAACTACATAGCAAGTGGTAGGATGAATTAGCCTGTCTGAATGACAACTACATAGCAAGTGGTAGGATGAATTAGCTTGTCTGAATGACAACATCGTAGCAAGTGGTAGGATGAATTAGCCTGTCTGAATGACATCACAGCAACTGGTAGGATTAATGAGCCTGTCTGAATGACAACATCATAGCAAGTGGTAGGATGAATTAGCCTGTCTGAATGACAACTACATAGCAAGTGGTAGGATGAATGAGCCTGTCTGAATGACAACATCACAGCAACTGGTAGGATGAATTAGCCTGTCTGAATGACAGCATAGCAACTGGTAGGATGAATTAGCCTGTCTGAATAACAACATCATAGCAAATGGTAGGATGAATTAGCCTGTTCATAGCAAGTGGTAGGATGAATTAGGCTGTTATTGAATGACAACATCATAGCAAGTGGTAGGATACATTAGCCTGTCTCAATGACAACATCATAGCAACTGGTAGGATGAATTTGCCTGTCTGAATGACAACATCATAGCAACTGGTTGGATGAAGTAGCCTGTCTGAATGACAACGTCATAGCAACTGGTAGGATGAATTAGCCTGTCTGAATGACAACATCATAGCAAGTGGTAGGATGAATTAGCCTGTCTGAATGACAACATCATAACAACTGGTAGGATGAATTAGCCTGTCTTAATGACAACATCACAGCAACTGGTAGGATGAATTAGCCTGTCTGAATGACAACATCATAGCAACTGGTAGGTTGAATTAGCCTGTCTGAATGACAACATCACAGCAAGTGGTAGGATGAATTAGCCTGTCTGAATGACAACATCATAGCAAGTGGTAGGATGAATTAGCCTGTCTGAATGACAACATCACATCAAGTGGTAGGATAAATTAGCCTGTCTGAATGACATCAAAGCAACTGGTAGAATGAATTAGCCTTTCTTTGAATGACAACATAGCAACTGGTAGGATGAATTAGCCTGTCTGAATGACAACATCATAGCAAGTGGTAGGATGAATTAGCCTGTCTGAATGACAACTACATAGCAAGTGGTAGGATGAATTAGCTTGTCTGAATGACAACATCGTAGCAAGTGGTAGGATGAATTAGCCTGTCTGAATGACAACTACATAGCAAGTGGTAGGATGAATTAGCCTGTCTGCATGACAACATCACAGCAACTGGTAGGATGAATGAGCCTGTCTGAATGACAACATCATAGCAACTGGTAGGATGAATTCGCCTGTCTGAATGACAACATCATAGCAACTGGTTGGATGAAGTAGCCTGTCTGAATGACAACGTCATAGCAAGTGGTAGGATGAATTAGCCTGTCTGAATGAAAACATCATAGCAAGTGGTAGGATGAATTAGCCTGTCTGAATAACAACATCACAGCAACTGGTAGGATGAATTAGCCTGTCTGAATGACAACATCATAGCAACTGGTAGGATGAATTAGCTTGTCTGAATGACAACTTCATAGCAAGTGGTAGGATGAATTAGCCTGTCTGAATGACAACATCACATCAAGTGGTAGGATGAATTAGCCTGTCTGAATGACATCAAAGCAACTGGTAGGATGAATTAGCCTTTCTTGAATGACAACATCATAGCAACTGGTTGGATGAATTAGCTTGTCTGAATGACAACATCGTAGCAAGTGGTAGGATGAATTAGCCTGTCTGAATGACAACTACATAGCAAGTGGTAGGATGAATTAGCCTGTCTGAATGAAAACATCATAACAACTGGTAGGATGAATAAGCCTGTCTGAATGAAAACATCATAACAACTGGTAGGATGAATTAGCCTGTCTGAATGACAACATCATAGCAACTGGTAGGTTGAATTAGCTTCTCTGAATGACAACATCACATCAAGTGGTAGGATGAATTAGCCTGTCTGAATGACAACATCATAGCAACTGGTAGGATGAATTAGCCTGTCTGAATGACAACATCATAGCAAGTGGTAGGATGAATTAGCCTGTCTGAATGACAACATCGTAGCAAGTGGTAGGATGAATTAGCCTGTCTGAATGACAACATCATAGCAACTGGTAGGATGAATTAGCCTGTCTGAATAACAACATCACAGCAACTGGTAGGATGAATTAGCCTGTCTGAATGACAACATCATAGCAACTGGTAGGTTGAATTAGCTTGTCTGAATGACAACTTCATAGCAAGTGGTAGGATGAATTAGCCAGTCTGAATGACAACATCACATCAAGTGGTAGGATAAATTAGCCTGTCTGAATGACATCAAAGCAACTGGTAGAATGAATTAGCCTTTCTTTGAATGACAACATCATAGCAACTGGTTGGATGAATTAGCTTGTCTGAATGACAACATCGTAGCAAGTGGTAGGATGAATTAGCCTGTCTGAATGACAACTACATAGCAAGTGGTAGGATGAATTAGCCTGTCTGCATGACAACATCACAGCAACTGGTAGGATGAATGAGCCTGTCTGAATGACAACATCATAGCAAGTGGTAGGATGAATTAGCCTGTCTGAATGACAACATCATAGCAACTGGTAGTATACATTAGCCTGTCTGAATGACAACATCATAGCAACTGGTTGGATGAATTAGCCTGTCTGAATGACAACATCGTAGCAAGTGGTAGGATGAATTAGCCTGTCTGAATGACAACTACATAGCAAGTGGTAGGATGAATTAGCCTGTCTGAATGACATCACAGCAACTGGTAGGATGAATGAGCCTGTCTGAATGACAACATCATAGCAATTGGTAGGATGAATTAGCCTGTCTGAATGACAACTACATAGCAAGTGGTAGGATGAATTAGCCGGTCTGAATGACAACATCACAGCAAGTGGTAGGATGAATTAGCCTGTCTGAATGACAGCATAGCAACTGGTAGGATGAATTAGCCTGTCTGAATAACAACATCATAGCAACTGGTAGGATGAATTAGCCTGTTCATAGCAAGTGGTAGGATGAATTAGGCTGTTATTGAATGACAACATCATAGCAAGTGGTAGGATACATTAGCCTGTCTCAATGACAACATCATAGCAACTGGTAGGATGAATTCGCCTGTCTGAATGACAACATCATAGCAACTGGTTGGATGAAGTAGCCTGTCTGAATGACAACATCATAGCAACTGGTAGGATGAATTAGCCTGTCTGAATGACAACATCATAGCAACTGGTAGGTTGAATTAGCTTGTCTGAATGACAACTTCATAGCAAGTGGTAGGATGAATTAGCCAGTCTGAATGACAACATCACATCAAGTGGTAGGATAAATTAGCCTGTCTGAATGACATCAAAGCAACTGGTAGAATGAATTAGCCTTTCTTTGAATGACAACATCATAGCAACTGGTTGGATGAATTAGCTTGTCTGAATGACAACTACATAGCAAGTGGTAGGATGAATTAGCTTGTCTGAATGACAACATCGTAGCAAGTGGTAGGATGAATTAGCTTGTCTGAATGACAACATCGTAGCAAGTGGTAGGATGAATTAGCCTGTCTGAATGACAACTACATAGCAAGTGGTAGGATGAATTAGCCTGTCTGCGTGACAACATCACAGCAACTGGTAGGATGAATGAGCCTGTCTGAATGACAACATCATAGCAACTGGTGGGATGAAGTAGCCTGTCTGAATGACAACGTCATAGCAACTGGTAGGATGAATTAGCCTGTCTGAATGAAAACATCATAGCAAGTGGTAGGATGAATTAGCCTGTCTGAATGAAAACATCATAGCAACTGGTAGGATGAATTAGCCTGTCTGAATGACAACATCACAGCAACTGGTAGGATGAATTAGCCTGTCTGAATGACAACATCATAGCAAGTGGTAGGATGAATTAGCTTGTCTGAATGACAACATCACATCAAGTGGTAGGATGAATTAGCCTGTCTGAATGACATCAAAGCAACTGGTAGGATGAATGAGCCTTTCTGAATGACAACATCATAGCAACTGGTTGGATGAATTAGCCTGTCTGAATGACATCGTAGCAAGTGGTAGGATGAATTAGCCTGTCTGAATGACAACTACATAGCAAGTGGTAGGATGAATTAGCCTGTCTGAATGACAACATCGTAGCAAGTGGTAGGATGAATTAGCCTGTCTGAATGCACATCACAGCAACTGGTAGGATTAATGAGCCTGTCTGAATGACAACATCATAGCAAGTGGTAGGATGAATTAGCCTGTCTGAATGACAACTACATAGCAAGTGGTAGGATGAATTAGCCTGTCTGAATGACAACATCACAGCAACTGGTAGGATGAATTAGCCTGTCTGAATGACAGCATAGCAACTGGTAGGATGAATTAGCCTGTCTGAATAACAACATCATAGCAACTGGTAGGATGAATTAGCCTGTCGAGAGCAAGTGGTAGGATGAATTAGGCTGTTACTGAATGACAAAATCATAGCAAGTGGTAGGATACATTAGCCTGTCTCAATGACAACATCATAGCAACTGGTAGGATGAATTTGCCTGTCTGAATGACAACATCATAGCAACTGGTTGGATGAAGTAGGGTGTCTGAATGACAACGTCATAGCAACTGGTAGGATGAATTAGCCTGTCTGAATGAAAACATCATAGCAAGTGGTAGGATGAATTAGCCTGTCTGAATGAAAACATCATAACAACTGGTAGGATGAATTAGCCTGTCTGAATAACAACATCACAGCAACTGGTAGGATGAATTAGCCTGTCTGAATGACAACATCATAGCAACTGGTAGGTTGAATTAGCTTGTCTGAATGACAACATCACATCAAGTGGTAGGATAAATTAGCCTGTCTGAATGACATCAAAGCAACTGGTAGAATGAATTAGCCTTTCTTTGAATGACAACATCATAGCAACTGGTTGGATGAATTAGCTTGTCTGAATGACAACATCGTAGCAAGTGGTAGGATGAATTAGCCTGTCTGAATGACAACTACATAGCAAGTGGTAGGATGAATTAGCCTGTCTGCATGACAACATCACAGCAACTGGTAGGATGAATGAGCCTGTCTGAATGACAACATCATAGCAACTGGTAGGATGAATTCGCCTGTCTGAATGACAACATCATAGCAACTGGTTGGATGAAGTAGCCTGTCTGAATGACAACGTCATAGCAAGTGGTAGGATGAATTAGCCTGTCTGAATGAAAACATCATAGCAAGTGGTAGGATGAATTAGCCTGTCTGAATAACAACATCACAGCAACTGGTAGGATGAATTAGCCTGTCTGAATGACAACATCATAGCAACTGGTAGGTTGAATTAGCTTGTCTGAATGACAACTTCATAGCAGGTGGTAGGATGAATTAGCCAGTCTGAATGACAACATCACATCAAGTGGTAGGATGAATTAGCCTGTCTGAATGACATCAAAGCAACTGGTAGAATGAATTAGCCTTTCTTTGAATGACAACATCATAGCAACTGGTTGGATGAATTAGCTTGTCTGAATGACAACATCGTAGCAAGTGGTAGGATGAATTAGCCTGTCTGAATGACAACTACATAGCAAGTGGTAGGATGAATTAGCCTGTCTGCATGACAACATCACAGCAACTGGTAGGATGAATGAGCCTGTCTGAATGACAACATCATAGCAAGTGGTAGGATGAATTAGCCTGTCTGAATGACAACTACATAGCAAGTGGTAGGATGAATTAGCCTGTCTGAATGACAACATCATAGCAACTGGTGGGATGAATTAGCCTGTCTGAATGACAACATCATAGCAAGTGGTAGGATGAATTAGCCTGTCTGAATGACAACTACATAGCAAGTGGTAGGATGAATTAGCCTGTCTGAATGACAACATCATAGCAACTGGTAATATACATTAGCCTGTCTGAATGACAACATCATAGCAAGTGGTAGGATGAATTAGCCTGTCTGAATGACATCACAGCAACTGGTAGGATTAATGAGCCTGTCTGAATGACAACATCATAGCAATTGGTAGGATGAATTAGCCTGTCTGAATGACAACTACATAGCAGGTGGTAGGATGAATTAGCCTGTCTGAATGACAACATCACAGCAACTGGTAGGATGAATTAGCCTGTATGAATGACAGCATAGCAACTGGTAGGATGAATTAGCCTGTCTGAATAACAACATCATAGCAAATGGTAGGATGAATTAGCCTGTTCATAGCAAGTGGTAGGATGAATTAGGCTGTTATTGAATGACAACATCATAGCAAGTGGTAGGATACATTAGCCTGTCTCAATGACAACATCATAGCAACTGGTAGGATGAATTTGCCTGTCTGAATGACAACATCATAGCAACTGGTTGGATGAAGTAGCCTGTCTGAATGACAACGTCATAGCAACTGGTAGGATGAATTAGCCTGTCTGAATGAAAACATCATAGCAAGTGGTAGGATAAATTAGCCTGTCTGAATGACAACATCATAACAACTGGTAGGATGAATTAGCCTGTCTGAATGACAACATCACAGCAACTGGTTGGATGAATTAGCCTGTCTGAATGACAACATCATAGCAAGTGGTAGGTTGAATTAGCCTGTCTGAATGACAACATCACAGCAAGTGGTAGGATGAATTAGCCTGTCTGAATGACATCAAAGCAACTGGTAGAATGAATTAGCCTTTCTTTGAATGACAACATCATAGCAACTGGTTGGATGAATTAGCTTGTCTGAATGACACATCGTTGCAAGTGGTAGGATGAATTAGCCTGTCTGAATGACAACTACATAGCAAGTGGTAGGATGAATTAGCTTGTCTGAATGACAACTACATAGCAAGTGGTAGGATGAATTAGCATGTCTGAATGACAACATCACAGCAACTGGTAGGATGAATGAGCCTGTCTGAATGACAACATCATAGCAACTGGTAGGATGAATTAGCCTGTCTGAATGACAACATCATAGCAACTGGTTGGATGAAGTAGCCTGTCTGAATGACAACGTCATAGCAAGTGGTAGGATGAATTAGCCTGTCTGAATGAAAACATCATAGCAACTGGTAGGATGAATTAGCCTGTCTGAATGACAACATCACAGCAACTGGTAGGATGAATTAGCCTGTCTGAATGACAACATCATAGCAACTGGTAGGATGAATTAGCCTGTCTGAATGACAACATCGTAGCAAGTGGTAGGATGAATTAGCCTGTCTGAATGACAACTACATAGCAAGTGGTAGGATGAATTAGCCTGTCTGAATGACAACATCATAACAACTGGTAGGATGAATAAGCCTGTCTGAATGAAAACATCATAACAACTGGTAGGATGATTAGCCTGGAGATGAATTAGCCTGTCTGAATGACAACATCATAGCAACTGGTAGGATGAATTAGCTTGTCTGAATGACAACATCACATCAAGTGGTAGGATGAATTAGCCTGTCTGAATGACAACATCACATCAAGTGGTAGGATGAATTAGCCTGTCTGAATGACAACATCACATCAAGTGGTAGGATGAATTAGCCTGTCTGAATGAAACATCAAAGCAACTGGTAGGATGAATTAGCCTTTCTTTGAATGACAACATCATAGCAACTGGTTGGATGAATTAGCTTGTCTGAATGACAACATCATAGCAAGTGGTAGGATGAATTAGCTTGTCTGAATGACAACATCACATCAAGTGGTAGGATGAATTAGCCTGTCTGAATGACAACATCAAAGCAACTGGTAGGATGAATGAGCCTTTCTTTGAATGACAACATCATAGCAACTGGTTGGATGAATTAGCTTGTCTGAATGACAACATCGTAGCAAGTGGTAGGATGAATTAGCCTGTCTGAATGACAACATCATAGCAAGTGGTAGGATGAATTAGCTTGTCTGAATGACAACATCGTAGCAAGTGGTAGGATGAATTAGCCTGTCTGCATGACAACATCACAGCAACTGGTAGGATGAATGAGCCTGTCTGAATGACAACATCATAGCAAGTGGTAGGATGAATTAGCCTGTCTGAATGACAACTACATAGCAAGTGGTAGGATGAATTAGCCTGTCTGAATGACAACATCATAGCAAGTGGTAGGATGAATTAGCCTGTCTGAATGACAGCATAGCAACTGGTAGGATGAATTAGCCTGTCTGAATAACAACATCATAGCAAATGGTAGGATGAATTAGCCTGTTCATAGCAAGTGGTAGGATGAATTAGCCTGTCTGAATGTCAACATCATAGCAATTGGTTGGATGAATTAGCCTTTCTCAATGACAACATAATAACAACTGGTAGGATGAATTTGCCTGTCTGAATGCCAACATCATAGCAAGTGGTTGGATGAATTTGCCTGTCTGAATGACAACATCATAGCAACTGATAGGATGAATTAGCCTGTCTGAATGACAACATCATAGCAACTGGTTGGATGAATTAGCCTGTATGAATGAAAACATCATAGCAAGTGGTAGGATGAATTAGCCTGTCTGAATGACAACATCACAGCAACTGGTAGGATGAATTAGCCTGTCTGAATGACAACATCATAGCAACTGGTAGGATGAATTAGCCTGTCTGAATGACAACATCACATCAAGTGGAAGGATGAATTAGCCTGTCTGAATGAAAACATCATAGCAACTGGTAGGATGAATTAGCCTGTCTGAATGACAACATCACAGCAACTGGTAGGATGAATTAGCCTGTCTGAATGACAACATCATAGCAAGTGGTAGGATGAATTAGCCTGTCTGAATGACAACATCACATCAAGTGGTAGGATGAATTAGCCTGTCTGAATGACATCAAAGCAACTGGTAGAATGAATTAGCCTTTCTTTGAATGACAACATCATAGCAACTGGTTGGATGAATTAGCTTGTCTGAATGACAACATCGTAGCAAGTGGTAGGATGAATTAGCCTGTCTGAATGACAACTACATAGCAAGTGGTAGGATGAATTAGCCTGTCTGCATGACAACATCACAGCAACTGGTAGGATGAATGAGCCTGTCTGAATGACAACATCATAGCAACTGGTAGGATGAATTAGCCTGTCTGAATGAAAACATCATAACAACTGGTAGGATGAATTAGCCTGTCTGAGATGAATTAGCCTGTCTGAATGACAACATCATAGCAACTGGTAGGTTGAATTAGCTTCTCTGAATGACAACATCACATCAAGTGGTAGGATGAATTAGCCTGTCTGAATGACAACATCACATCAAGTGGTAGGATAAATTAGCCTGTCTGAATGACAACATCACATCAAGTGGTAGGATAAATTAGCCTGTCTGAATGACATCAAAGCAACTGGTAGAATGAATTAGCCTTTCTTTGAATGACAACATCATAGCAACTGGTTGAATGAATTAGCTTGTCTGAATGACAACATCATAGCAAGTGGTAGGTTGAATTAGCTTGTCTGAATGACAACATCACATCAAGTGGTAGGATAAATTAGCCTGTCTGAATGACATCAAAGCAACTGGTAGAATGAATGAGCCTTTCTTTGAATGACAACATCATAGCAACTGGTTGGATGAATTAGCTTGTCTGAATGACATCGTAGCAAGTGGTAGGATGAATTAGCCTGTCTGAATGACAACTACATAGCAAGTGGTAGGATGAATTAGCCTGTCTGAATGACAACATCGTAGCAAGTGGTAGGATGAATTAGCCTGTCTGCATGACAACATCACAGCAACTGGTAGGATTAATGAGCCTGTCTGAATGACAACATCATAGCAAGTGGTAGGATGAATTAGCCTGTCTGAATGACAACTACATAGCAAGTGGTAGGATGAATTAGCCTGTCTGAATGACAACATCACAGCAACTGGTAGGATGAATTAGCCTGTCTGAATGACAGCATAGCAACTGGTAGGATGAATTAGCCTGTCTGAATAACAACATCTTAGCAAATGGTAGGATGAATTAGCCTGTTCATAGCAAGTGGTAGGATGAATTAGGCTGTTATTGAATGACAACATCATAGCAAGTGGTAGGATACATTAGCCTTTCTCAATGACAACATCATAGCAACTGGTAGGATGAATTTGCCTGTCTGAATGACAACATCATAGCAACTGGTTGGATGAAGTAGCCTGTCTGAATGACAACGTCATAGCAACTGGTAGGATGAATTAGCCTGTCTGAATGAAAACATCATAGCAAGTGGTAGGATGAATTAGCCTGTCTGAATGAAAACATCATAACAACTGGTAGGATGAATTAGCCTGTCTGAATAACAACATCACAGCAACTGGTAGGATGAATTAGCCTGTCTGAATGACAACATCATAGCAACTGGTAGGTTGAATTAGCTTGTCTGAATGACAACATCACATCAAGTGGTAGGATGAATTAGCCTGTCTGAATGAAAACATCATAGCAACTGGTAGGATGAATTAGCCTGTCTGAATAACAACATCACAGCAACTGGTAGGATGAATTAGCCTGTCTGAATGACAACATCATAGCAGGTGGTAGGATGAATTAGCCAGTCTGAATGACAACATCACATCAAGTGGTAGGATGAATTAGCCTGTCTGAATGACATCAAAGCAACTGGTAGGATGAATTAGCCTTTCTTTGAATGACAACATCATAGCAACTGGTTGGATGAATTAGCTTGTCTGAATGACAACATCGTAGCAAGTGGTAGGATGAATTAGCCTGTCTGAATGACAACTACATAGCAAGTGGTAGGATGAATTAGCCTGTCTGAATGACAACATCACAGCAACTGGTAGGATGAATGAGCCTGTCTGAATGACAACATCATAGCAAGTGGTAGGATGAATTAGCCTGTCTGAATGACAACTACATAGCAAGTGGTAGGATGAATTAGCCTGTCTGAATGACAACATCATAGCAACTGGTGGGATGAATTAGCCTGTCTGAATGACAACATCATAGCAAGTGGTAGGATGAATTAGCCTGTCTGAATGACAACTACATAGCAAGTGGTAGGATGAATTAGCCTGTCTGAATGACAACATCATAGCAACTGGTAGAATGAATTAGCCTGTCTGAATGACAACATCATAGCAACTGGTTGGATGAATTAGCCTGTCTGAATGACAACATCATAGCAAGTGGTAGGATGAATTAGCCTGTCTGAATGACAACTACATAGCAAGTGGTAGGATGAATTAGCCTGTCTGAATGACAACATCACAGCAACTGGTAGGATGAATGAGCCTGTCTGAATGACAACATCATAGCAAGTGGTAGGATGAATTAGCCTGTCTGAATGACAACTACATAGCAAGTGGTAGGATGAATTAGCCTGTCTGAATGACAACATCACAGCAACTGGTAGGATGAATTAGCCTGTCTGAATGACAGCATAGCAACTGGTAGGATGAATTAGCCTGTCTGAATAACAACATCATAGCAAATGGTAGGATGAATTAGCCTGTTCATAGCAAGTGGTAGGATGAATTAGGCTGTTATTGAATGACAACATCATAGCAAGTGGTAGGATACATTAGCCTGTCTCAATGACAACATCATAGCAACTGGTAGGATGAATTAGCCTGTCTGAATGACAACATCATAGCAACTGGTTGGATGAAGTAGCCTGTCTGAATGACAACGTCATAGCAACTGGTAGGATGAATTAGCCTGTCTGAATGAAAACATCATAGCAAGTGGTAGGATGAATTAGCCTGTCTGAATGACAACATCATAACAACTGGTAGGATGAATTAGCCTGTCTGAATGACAACATCACAGCAACTGATAGGATGAATTAGCCTGTCTGAATGACAACATCATAGCAACTGGTAGGATGAATTAGCCTGTCTGAATGACAACATCACAGCAAGTGGTAGGATGAATTAGCCTGTCTGAATGACATCAAAGCAACTGGTAGAATGAATTAGCCTTTCTTTGAATGACAACATCATAGCAACTGGTTGGATGAATTAGCTTGTCTGAATGACATCGTTGCAAGTGGTAGGATGAATTAGCCTGTCTGAATGACAACTACATAGCAAGTGGTAGGATGAATTAGCTTGTCTGAATGACAACTACATAGCAAGTGGTAGGATGAATTAGCCTGTCTGCATGACAACATCACAGCAACTGGTAGGATGAATGAGCCTGTCTGAATGACAACATCATAGCAACTGGTAGGATGAATTCGCCTGTCTGAATGACAACATCATAGCAACTGGTTGGATGAAGTAGCCTGTCTGAATGACAACATCATAGCAAGTGGTAGGATGAATTAGCCTGTCTGAATGAAAACATCATAACAACTGGTAGGATGAATTAGCCTGTCTGAATAACAACATCACAGCAACTGGTAGGATGAATTAGCCTGTCTGAATAACAACATCACAGCAACTGGTAGGATGAATTAGCCTGTCTGAATGACAACATCGTAGCAAGTGGTAGGATGAATTAGCCTGTCTGAATGACAACTACATAGCAAGTGGTAGGATGAATTAGCCTGTCTGAATGACAACTACATAGCAAGTGGTAGGATGAATTAGCCTGTCTGAATGAAAACATAATAACAACTGGTAGGATGAATTAGCCTCTCTGAGATTAATTAGCCTGTCTGAATGACAACATCATAGCAACTGGTAGGTTGAATTAGCTTCTCTGAATGACAACATCACATCAAGTGGTAGGATAAATTAGCCTGTCTGAATGACATCAAAGCAACTGGTAGAATGAATTAGCCTTTCTTTGAATGACAACATCATAGCAACTGGTTGGATGAATTAGCCTGTCTGAATGACATCGTAGCAAGTGGTAGGATGAATTAGCCTGTCTGAATGAAAACATAACAATTGGTAGGATGAATTAGCCTGTCTGAATAACAACATCACAGCAACTGGTAGGATGAATTAGCCTGTCTGAATGACAACATCATAGCAACTGGTAGGTTGAATTAGCTTGTCTGAATGACAACTTCATAGCAAGTGGTAGGATGAATTAGCCAGTCTGAATGACAACATCACATCAAGTGGTAGGATGAATTAGCCTGTCTGAATGACATCAAAGCAACTGGTAGAATGAATTAGCCTTTCTTTGAATGACAACATCATAGCAACTGGTTGGATGAATTAGCTTGTCTGAATGACAACATCGTAGCAAGTGGTAGGATGAATTAGCCTGTCTGAATGACAACTACATAGCAAGTGGTAGGATGAATTAGCCTGTCTGCATGACAACATCACAGCAAGTGGTAGGATGAATGAGCCTGTCTGAATGACAACATCATAGCAAGTGGTAGGATGAATTAGCCTGTCTGAATGACAACATCAAAGCTAGTGGTAGAATTCATTAGCCTGTCTGAATGACAACATCACAACAACTGATAAGATAAATTAGCCTGTCTGAATGACAACATCATAGCAACTGGTAGGATGAATTAGCCTGTCTGAATGACAACTTCATAGCAAGTGGTAGGATGAATTAGCCTGTCTGAATGACATCACAGCAACTGGTAGGATGAATGAGCCTGTCTGAATGACAACATCATAGCAATTGGTGGGATGAATTAGCCTGTCTGAATGACAACTACATAGCAAGTGGTAGGATGAATTAGCCTGTCTGAATGACAACATCACAGCAACTGGTAGGATGAATTAGCCTGTATGAATGACAGCATAGCAACTGGTAGGATGAATTAGCCTGTCTGAATAACAACATCATAGCAACTGGTAGGATGAATTAGCCTGTTCATAGCAAGTGGTAGGATGAATTAGGCTGTTATTGAATGACAACATCATAGCAAGTGGTAGGATGAATTAGCTTGTCTGAATGACAACATCATAGCAACTGGTAGGATGAATTAGCCTGTCTGAATGACAACATCATAGCAAGTGGTTGGATGAAGTAGCCTGTCTGAATGACAACAGCATAGCAACTGGTAGGATGAATTAGCCTGTCTGAATGACAACATCATAGCAACTGGTAGGATGAATTAGCTTGTCTGAATGACAACATCATAGCAAGCGGTAGGATGAATTAGCCTGTCTGAATGACAACATCACATGCAAGTGGTAGGATGAATTAGCCTGTCTGAATGACAACATCAAAGCAAGTGGTAGGATGAATTAGCCTGTCTGAATGACAACATCATAGCAACTGGTTGGATGAATTAGCTTGTCTGAATGACAACATCGTAGCAAGTGGTAGGATGAATTAGCCTGTCTGAATGACAACTACATAGCAAGTGGTAGGATGAATTAGCTTGTCTGAATGACAACATCGTAGCAAGTGGTAGGATGAATTAGCCTCTCTGAATGACAACTACATAGCAAGTGGTAGGATGAATTAGCCTGTCTGCATGACAACATCACAGCAACTGGTAGGATGAATGAGCCTGTCTGAATGACAACATCATAGCAACTGGTGGGATGAATTAGCCTGTCTGAATGACAACGTCATAGCAAGTGGTAGGATGAATTAGCCTGTCTGAATGACAACATCATAGCAACTGGTAGGATGAATTAGCCTGTCTGAATGACAACATCATAGCAACTGGTAGGATGAATTAGCCTGTCTGAATGACAACATCAAAGCTAGTGGTAGAATGAATTAGCCTGTCTGAATGACAACATCAAAGCTAGTGGTAGAATGAATTAGCCTGTCTGAATGACAACATCAAAGCTAGTGGTAGAATGAATTAGCCTGTCTGAATGACAACATCACAACAACTGATAAGATAAATTAGCCTGTCTGAATGACAACTACATAGCAAGTGGTAGGATGAATTAGCCTGTCTGAATGACAACATCACAGCAACTGGTAGGATGAATGAGCCTGTCTGAATGACAACATCATAGCAAGTGGTAGGATGAATTAGCCTGTCTGAATGACAACTACATAGCAAGTGGTAGGATGAATTAGCCTGTCTGAATGACAACTACATAGCAAGTGGTAGGATGAATTAGCCTGTCTGAATGACAACATCACAGCAACTGGTAGGATGAATGAGCCTGTCTGAATGACAACATCATAGCAAGTGGTAGGATGAATTAGCCTGTCTGAATGACAACTACATAGCAAGTGGTAGGATGAATTAGCCTGTCTGAATGACAACATCACAGCAACTGGTAGGATGAATTAGCCTGTCTGAATGACAGCATAGCAACTGGTAGGATGAATTAGCCTGTCTGAATAACAACATCATAGCAACTGGTAGGATGAATTAGCCTGTTCATAGCAAGTGGTAGGATGAATTAGGCTGTTATTGAATGACAACATCATAGCAAGTGGTAGGATACATTAGCCTGTCTCAATGACAACATCATAGCAACTGGTAGGATGAATTTGCCTGTCTGAATGACAACATCAAAGCAGGTGGTAGGATCAATTTGCCTGTCTGAATGACAACATCATAGCAACTGGTAGGATAAATTAGCCTGTCTGAATGACATCAAAGCAACTGGTAGAATGAATTAGCCTTTCTTTGAATGACAACATCATAGCAACTGGTTGGATGAATTAGCTTGTCTGAATGACAACATCGTAGCAATTGGTAGGATGAATTAGCCTGTCTGAATGACAACTACATAGCAAGTGGTAGGATGAATTAGCTTGTCTGAATGACAACATCGTAGCAAGTGGTAGGATGAATTAGCCTGTCTGAATGACAACTACATAGCAAGTGGTAGGATGAATTAGCCTGTCTGCATGACAACGTCATAGCAAGTGGTAGGATGAATTAGCCTGTCTGAATGAAAACATCATAACAACTGGTAGGATGAATTAGCCTGTCTGAATAACAACATCACAGCAACTGGTAGGATGAATTAGCCTGTCTGAATAACAACATCACAGCAACTGGTAGGATGAATTAGCCTGTCTGAATGACAACATCGTAGCAAGTGGTAGGATGAATTAGCCTGTCTGAATGACAACTACATAGCAAGTGGTAGGATGAATTAGCCTGTCTGAATGACAACATCATAGCAACTGGTAGGATGAATTAGCCTGTCTGAATGACAACATCATAGCAACTGGTTGGATGAAGTAGCCTGTCTGAATGACAACGTCATAGCAAGTGGTAGGATGAATTAGCCTGTCTGAATGAAAACATCATAACAACTGGTAGGATGAATTAGCCTGTCTGAATAACAACATCACAGCAACTGGTAGGATGAATTAGCCTGTCTGAATAACAACATCACAGCAACTGGTAGGATGAATTAGCCTGTCTGAATGACAACATCGTAGCAAGTGGTAGGATGAATTAGCCTGTCTGAATGACAACTACATAGCAAGTGGTAGGATGAATTAGCCTGTCTGAATGAAAACATCATAACAACTGGTAGGATGAATAAGCCTGTCTGAATGAAAACATCATAACAACTGGTAGGATGAATTAGCCTGTCTGAGATGAATTAGCCTGTCTGAATGACAACATCATAGCAACTGGTAGGTTGAATTAGCTTCTCTGAATGACAACATCACATCAAGTGGTAGGATGAATTAGCCTGTCTGAATGACAACATCACATCAAGTGGTAGGATAAATTAGCCTGTCTGAATGACAACATCACATCAAGTGGTAGGATAAATTAGCCTGTCTGAATGACATCAAAGCAGCTGGTAGAATGAATTAGCCTTTCTTTGAATGACAACATCATAGCAACTGGTTGAATGAATTAGCTTGTCTGAATGACAACATCATAGCAAGTGGTAGGATGAATTAGCCTGTCTGAATGACAACATCACATCAAGTGGTAGGATAAATTAGCCTGTCTGAATGACATCAAAGCAACTGGTAGAATGAATGAGCCTTTCTTTGAATGACAACATCATAGCAACTGGTTGGATGAATTAGCTTGTCTGAATGACATCGTTGCAAGTGGTAGGATGAATTAGCCTGTCTGAATGACAACTACATAGCAAGTGGTAGGATGAATTAGCTTGTCTGAATGACAACATCGTAGCAAGTGGTAGGATGAATTAGCCTGTCTGAATGACATCACAGCAACTGGTAGGATTAATGAGCCTGTCTGAATGACAACATCATAGCAAGTGGTAGGATGAATTAGCCTGTCTGAATGACAACTACATAGCAAGTGGTAGGATGAATTAGCCTGTCTGAATGACAACATCACAGCAACTGGTAGGAGGAATTAGCCTGTCTGAATGACAGCATAGCAACTGGTAGGATGAATTAGCCTGTCTGAATAACAACATCATAGCAAATGGTAGGATGAATTAGCCTGTTCATAGCAAGTGGTAGGATGAATTAGGCTGTTATTGAATGACAACATCATAGCAAGTGGTAGGATACATTAGCCTGTCTCAATGACAACATCATAGCAACTGGTAGGATGAATTTGCCTGTCTGAATGACAACATCATAGCAACTGGTTGGATGAAGTAGCCTGTCTGAATGACAACGTCATAGCAACTGGTAGGATGAATTAGCCTGTCTGAATGAAAACATCATAGCAAGTGGTAGGATGAATTAGCCTGTCTGAATGAAAACATCATAACAACTGGTAGGATGAATTAGCCTGTCTGAATGACAACATCACAGCAACTGGTAGGATGAATTAGCCTGTCTGAATGACAACATCATAGCAACTGGTAGGTTGAATTAGCTTGTCTGAATGACAACATCACATCAAGTGGTAGGATAAATTAGCCTGTCTGAATGAAAACATCATAACAACTGGTAGGATGAATTAGCCTGTCTGAATAACAACATCACAGCAACTGGTAGGATGAATTAGCCTGTCTGAATGACAACATCATAGCAGGTGGTAGGATGAATTAGCCAGTCTGAATGACAACATCACATTAAGTGGTAGGATGAATTAGCCTGTCTGAATGACATCAAAGCAACTGGTAGAATGAATTAGCCTTTCTTTGAATGACAACATCATAGCAACTGGTTGGATGAATTAGCTTGTCTGAATGACAACATCGTAGCAAGTGGTAGGATGAATTAGCCTGTCTGAATGACAACTACATAGCAAGTGGTAGGATGAATTAGCCTGTCTGCATGACAACATCACAGCAACTGGTAGGATGAATGAGCCTGTCTGAATGACAACATCATAGCAAGTGGTAGGATGAATTAGCCTGTCTGAATGACAACTACATAGCAAGTGGTAGGATGAATTAGCCTGTCTGAATGACAACATCATAGCAACTGGTGGGATGAATTAGCCTGTCTGAATGACAACATCATAGCAAGTGGTAGGATGAATTAGCCTGTCTGAATGACAACTACATAGCAAGTGGTAGGATGAATTAGCCTGTCTGAATGACAACATCATAGCAACTGGTAATATAAATTAGCCTGTCTGAATGACAACATCATAGCAACTGGTTGGATGAATTAGCCTGTCTGAATGACAACATCGTAGCAAGTGGTAGGATGAATTAGCCTGTCTGAATGACAACTACATAGCAAGTGGTGGGATGAATTAGCCTGTCTGAATGACATCACAGCAACTGGTAGGATTAATGAGCCTGTCTGAATGACAACATCATAGCAAGTGGTAGGATGAATTAGCCTGTCTGAATGACAGCATAGCAAGTGGTAGGATGAATTAGCCTGTCTGAATGACAGCATAGCAACTGGTAGGATGAATTAGCCTGTCTGAATGACAGCATAGCAACTGGTAGGATGAATTAGCCTGTCTGAATAACAACATCATAGCAACTGGTAGGATGAATTAGCCTGTTCATAGCAAGTGGTAGGATGAATTAGGCTGTTATTGAATGACAACATCATAGCAAGTGGTAGGATACATTAGCCTGTCTCAATGACAACATCATAGCAACTGGTAGGATGAATTTGCCTGTCTGAATGACAACATCATAGCAACTGGTTGGATGAAGTAGCCTGTCTGAATGACAACGTCATAGCAACTGGTAGGATGAATTAGCCTTTCTTTGAATGACAACATCATAGCAACTGGTTGGATGAATTAGCTTGTCTGAATGACAACATCGTAGCAAGTGGTAGGATGAATTAGCCTGTCTGAATAACAACATCACAGCAACTGGTAGGATGAATTAGCCTGTCTGAATGACAACATCATAGCAACTGGTAGGATGAATTAGCCTGTCTGAATGACAACATCACATCAAGTGGTAGGATAAATTAGCCTGTCTGAATGACATCAAAGCAACTGGTAGAATGAATTAGCCTTTCTTTGAATGACAACATCATAGCAACTGGTTGGATGAATTAGCTTGTCTGAATGACATCGTTGCAAGTGGTAGGATGAATTAGCCTGTCTGAATGACAACTACATAGCAAGTGGTAGGATGAATTAGCTTGTCTGAATGACAACTACATAGCAAGTGGTAGGATGAATTAGCCTGTCTGAATGACAACATCACAGCAAGTGGTAGGATGAATGAGCCTGTCTGAATGACAACATCGTAGCAAGTGGTAGGATGAATTAGCCTGTCTGAATGACAACATCATAGCAAGTGGTAGGATGAAGTAGCCTGTCTGAATGACAACGTCATAGCAAGTGGTAGGATGAATTAGCCTGTCTGAATGAAAACATCATAGCAACTGGTAGGATGAATTAGCCTGTCTGAATGACAACATCACAGCAACTGGTAGGATGAATTAGCCTGTCTGAATGACAACATCACAGCAACTGGTAGGATGAATTAGCCTGTCTGAATGACAACATCGTAGCAAGTGGTAGGATGAATTAGCCTGTCTGAATGACAACTACATAGCAAGTGGTAGGATGAATTAGCCTGTCTGAATGAAAACATCATAGCAACTGGTAGGATGAATAAGCCTGTCTGAATGAAAACATCATAACAACTGGTAGGATGAATTAGCTGATGAATTAGCCTGTCTGAATGACAACATCACAGCAACTGGTAGGATGAATTAGCTTCTCTGAATGACAACATCACATCAAGTGGTAGGATGAATTAGCCTGTCTGAATGACATCAAAGCAACTGGTAGGATGAATTAGCCTGTCTTGAATGACAACATCATAGCAACTGGTTGGATGAATTAGCCTGTCTGAATGACAACATCGTAGCAAGTGGTAGGATGAATTAGCCTGTCTGAATGACAACATCATAGCAAGTGGTAGGATGAATTAGCCTGTCTGAATAACAACATCACAGCAACTGGTAGGATGAATTAGCCTGTCTGAATGACAACATCATAGCAACTGGTAGGTTGAATTAGCTTGTCTGAATGACAACTTCATAGCAAGTGGTAGGATGAATTAGCCAGTCTGAATGACAACATCACATCAAGTGGTAGGATGAATTAGCCTGTCTGAATGACATCAAAGCAACTGGTAGAATGAATTAGCCTTTCTTTGAATGACAACATCATAGCAACTGGTTGGATGAATTAGCTTGTCTGAATGACAACATCGTAGCAAGTGGTAGGATGAATTAGCCTGTCTGAATGACAACTACATAGCAAGTGGTAGGATGAATTAGCCTGTCTGCATGACAACATCACAGCAACTGGTAGGATGAATGAGCCTGTCTGAATGACAACATCATAGCAAGTGGTAGGATGAATTAGCCTGTCTGAATGACAACATCATAGCAACTGGTAATATACATTAGCCTGTCTGAATGACAACATCATAGCAACTGGTTGGATGAATTAGCCTGTCTGAATGACAACATCGTAGCAAGTGGTAGGATGAATTAGCCTGTCTGAATGACAACTACATAGCAAGTGGTAGGATGAATTAGCCTGTCTGAATGACATCACAGCAACTGGTAGGATTAATGAGCCTGTCTGAATGACAACATCATAGCAATTGGTGGGATGAATTAGCCTGTCTGAATGACAACTACATAGCAAGTGGTAGGATGAATTAGCCTGTCTGAATGACAACATCACAGCAACTGGTAGGATGAATTAGCCTGTCTGAATGACAGCATAGCAACTGGTAGGATGAATTAGCCTGTCTGAATAACAACATCATAGCAACTGGTAGGATGAATTAGCCTGTTCATAGCAAGTGGTAGGATGAATTAGGCTGTTATTGAATGACAACATCATAGCAAGTGGTAGGATGAATTAGCTTGTCTGAATGACAACATCATAGCAACTGGTAGGATGAATTCGCCTGTCTGAATGACAACATCATAGCAACTGGTTGGATGAAGTAGCCTGTCTGAATGACAACAGCATAGCAACTGGTAGGATGAATTAGCCTGTCTGAATGACAACATCATAGCAACTGGAAGGTTGAATTAGCTTGTCTGAATGACAACTTCATAGCAAGCGGTAGGATGAATTAGCCAGTCTGAATGACAACATCACATCAAGTGGTAGGATAAATTAGCCTGTCTGAATGACATCAAAGCAACTGGTAGGATGAATTAGCCTGTCTGAATGACAACATCATAGCAACTGGTTGGATGAATTAGCTTGTCTGAATGACAACATCGTAGCAAGTGGTAGGATGAATTAGCCTGTCTGAATGACAACTACATAGCAAGTGGTAGGATGAATTAGCTTGTCTGAATGACAACATCGTAGCAAGTGGTAGGATGAATTAGCCTGTCTGAATGACAACTACATAGCAAGTGGTAGGATGAATTAGCCTGTCTGCATGACAACATCACAGCAACTGGTAGGATGAATGAGCCTGTCTGAATGACAACATCATAGCAAGTGGTAGGATGAATTAGCCTGTCTGAATGACAACATCATAGCAAGTGGTAGGATGAATTAGCCTGTCTGAATGACAACATCATAGCAAGTGGTAGGATGAATTAGCCTGTCTGAATGAAAACATCATAACAATTGGTAGGATGAATTAGCCTGTCTGAATAACAACATCACAGCAACTGGTAGGATGAATTAGCCTGTCTGAATGACAACATCACATTAAGTGGTAGGATTAATTAGCCTGTCTGAATGACATCAAAGCAACTGGTAGAATGAATTAGCCTTTCTTTGAATGACAACATCATAGCAACTGGTTGGATGAATTAGCCTGTCTGAATAACAACTACATAGCAAGTGGTAGGATGAATTAGCCTGTCTGCATGACAACATCACAGCAACTGGTAGGATGAATGAGCCTGTCTGAAAGACAACATCATTGCAAGTGGTAGGATGAATTAGCCTGTCTGAATGACAACTACATAGCAAGTGGTAGGATGAATTAGCCTGTCTGAATGACAACTACATAGCAAGTGGTAGGATGAATTAGCCTGTCTGAATGACATCACAGCAACTGGTAAGATTAATGAGCCTGTCTTAATGACAACATCATATCAAGTGGTAGGATGAATTAGCCTGTCTGAATGACAACTACATAGCAAGTGGTAGGATGAATTAGCCTGTCTGAATGACAACATCACAGCAACTGGTAGGATGAATTAGCCTGTCTGAATGACAGCATAGCAACTGGTAGGATGAATTAGCCTGTCTGAATAACAACATCATAGCAACTGGTAGGATGAATTAGCCTGTTCATAGCAAGTGGTAGGATGAATTAGGCTGTTATTGAATGACAACATCATAGCAAGTGGTAGGATACATTAGCCTGTCTCAATGACAACATCATAGCAACTGGTAGGATGAATTTGCCTGTCTGAATGACAACATCAAAGCAACTGGTAGGATCAATTTGCCTGTCTGAATGACAACATCATAGCAACTGGTAGGATAAATTAGCCTGTCTGAATGACATCAAAGCAACTGGTAGAATGAATTAGCCTTTCTTTGAATGACAACATCATAGCAACTGGTTGGATGAATTAGCCTGTCTGAATGACAACATCATAGCAACTGGTAGGATGAATTAGCTTGTCTGAATGACAACTACATAGCAAGTGGTAGGATGAATTAGCTTGTCTGAATGACAACATCGTAGCAAGTGGTAGGATGAATTAGCCTGTCTGAATGACAACTACATAGCAAGTGGTAGGATGAATTAGCCTGTCTGCATGACAACATCACAGCAACTGGTAGGATGAATGAGCCTGTCTGAATGACATCATAGCAAGTGGTAGGATGAATTAGCCTGTCTGAATGACAACTACATAGCAAGTGGTAGGATGAATTAGCCTGTCTGAATGACAACATCATAGCAACTGGTGGGATGAATTAGCCTGTCTGAATGACAACGTCATAGCAACTGGTAGGATGAATTAGCCTGTCTGAATGAAAACATCATAGCAAGTGGTAGGATGAATTAGCCTGTCTGAATGAAAACATAATAACAACTGGTAGGATGAATTCGCCTGTCTGAATGACAACATCATAGCAACTGGTTGGATGAAGTAGCCTGTGTGAATGACAACGTCATAGCAACTGGTAGGATGAATTAGCCTGTCTGAATGAAAACATCATAGCAAGTGGTAGGATGAATTATCCTGTCTGAATGAAAACATCATAACAACTGGTAGGATGAATTAGCCTGTCTGAATGACAACATCATAGCAACTGGTAGGTTGAATTAGCTTGTCTGAATGACAAATTCATAGCAAGTGGTAGGATGAATTAGCCTGTCTGAATGACAACATCATATCAAGTGGTAGGATAAATTAGCCTGTCTGAATGACATCAAAGCAACTGGTAGAATGAATGAGCCTTTCTTTGAATGACAACGTCATAGCAACTGGTAGGATGAATTAGCCTGTCTGAATGACAACATCATAGCAAGTGGTAGGATGAATTAGCCTGTCTGAATGACAACTACATAGCAAGTGGTAGGATGAATTAGCCTGTCTGAATGACAACATCATAGCAACTGGTAAGATAAATTAGCCTGTCTGAATGACAACATCATAGCAACTGGTTGGATGAATTAGCCTGTCTGAATGACAACATCGTAGCAAGTGGTAGGATGAATTAGCCTGTCTGAATGACAATATCATAGCAACTGGTAGGATGAATTAGCCTGTCTGAATGACAACATCATAGCAAGTGGTAGGATGAATTAGCCTGTCTGAATGACAACATCACAGCAACTGGTAGGATGAATTAGCCTGTCTGAATGACAACTACATAGCAAGTGGTAGGATGAATTAGCCTGTCTGAATGACAACATCACAGCAACTGGTAGGATGAATTAGCCTGTCTGAATGACAGCATAGCAACTGGTAGGATGAATTAGCCTGTCTGAATAACAACATCATAGCAACTGGTAGGATGAATTAGCCTGTTCATAGCAAGTGGTAGGATGAATTAGGCTGTTTTTGAATCACAACATCATAGCAAGTAGCAGGATACATTTTCCTGTCTCAATGACAACATCATAGCAACTGGTTGGATGAAGTAGCCTGTCTGAATGACAACGTCATAGCAACTGGTAGGATGAATTAGCCTGTCTGAATGAAAACATCACAGCAACTGGTAGGATGAATTAGCCTGTTTTTGAATGACAACATCATAGCAACTGATAGGATGAATTAGCCTGTCTGAATGACAACATCATAGCAACTGGTTGGATGAATTAGCCTGTCTGAATGACAACATCGTAGCAAGTGGTAGGATGAATTAGCCTGTCTGAATGACAACTACATAGCAAGTGGTAGGATGAATTAGCCTGTCTGAATGACATCACAGCAACTGGTAGGATGAATGAGCCTGTCTGAATGACAACATCATAGCAATTGGTGGGATGAATTAGCCTGTCTGAATGACACTACATCAGCAAGTGGTAGGATGAATTAGCCTGTCTGAATGACAACTACATAGCAAGTGGTAGGATGAATTAGCCTGTCTGAATGACAACATCACAGCAACTGGTAGGATGAATTAGCCTGTCTGAATGACAACATCATAGCAAGTGGTAGGATGAATTAGCCTGTCTGAATGACAACATCATATCAACTGGTAGGATGAATTAGCCTGTCTGAATGACAACATCATAGCAAGTGGTTGGATTAATTTGCCTGTCTGAATGACAACATCATAGCAACTGGTAGGATGAATTAGCCTGTTTTTGAATGACAACATCATAGCAACTGATAGGATGAATTAGCCTGTCTGAATGACAACATCATAGCAACTGGTTGGATGAATTAGCCTGTCTGAATGACAACATCTAAGCAAGTGGTAGGATGAATTAGCCTGACTGAATGACAACTACATAGCAAGTGGTAGGATTAATTAGCCTGTCTGAATGACAACATCACAGCAACTGGTAGGATGATTTAGCCTGTCTGAATGACAGCATAGCAACTGGTAGGATGAATTAGCCTGTCTGAATAACAACATCATAGCAACTGGTAGGATGAATTAGCCTGTTCATAGCAAGTGGTAGGATGAATTAGGCTGTTATTGAATGTCAACATCATAGCAAGTAGCAGGATACATTATCCTGTCTCAATGACAACATCATAGCAACTGGTTGGATGAATTAGCCTGTCTGAATGACAACGTCATAGCAACTGGTAGGATGAATTAGCCTGTCTGAATGAAAACATCACAGCAACTGGTAGGATGAATTAGCCTGTTTTTGAATGACAACATCATAGCAACTGATAGGATGAATTAGCCTGTCTGAATGACAACATCATAGCAACTGGTTGGATGAATTAGCCTGTCTGAATGACAACATCATAGCAAGTGGTAGGATGAATTAGCCTGTCTGAATGACAACTACATAGCAAGTGGTAGGATGAATTAGCCTGTCTGAATGACATCACAGCAACTGGTAGGATTAATGAGCCTGTCTGAATGACAACATCATAGCAATTGGTGGGATGAATTAGCCTGTCTGAATGACAACTACATAGCAAGTGGTAGGATGAATTAGCCTGTCTGAATGACAACTACATAGCAAGTGGTAGGATGAATTAGCCTGTCTGAATGACAACATCACAGCAACTGGTAGGATGAATTAGCCTGTCTGAATGACAACATCATAGCAAGTGGTAGGATGAATTAGCCTGTCTGAATGACAACATCATATCAACTGGTAGGATGAATTAGCCTGTCTGAATGACAACATCATAGCAAGTGGTTGGATTAATTTGCCTGTCTGAATGACAACATCATAGCAACTGGTAGGATGAATTAGCCTGTCTGAATGATAACATCACAGCAACTGGTAGGATGAATTAGCCTGTTTTTGAATGACAACATCATAGCAACTGGTTGGATGAATTAGCCTGTCTGAATGACAACATCGTAGCAAGTGGTAGGATGAATTAGCCTGACTGAATGACAACTACATAGCAAGTGGTAGGATGAATTAGCCTGTCTGAATGACAACATCACAGCAACTGGTAGGATGATTTAGCCTGTCTGAATGACAGCATAGCAGCTGGTAGGATGAATTAGCCTGTCTGAATAACAACATCATAGCAACTGGTAGGATGAATTAGCCTGTTCATAGCAAGTGGTAGGATGAATTAGGCTGTTATTGAATCACAACATCATAGCAAGTAGCAGGATACATTTTCCTGTCTCAATGACAACATCATAGCAACTGGTAGGATGAATTTGCCTGTCTGAATGACAACATCATAGCAAGTGGTAGGATGAAGTAGCCTGTCTGAATGACAACGTCATAGCAACTGGTAGGATGAATTAGCCTGTCTGAATGAGAACAGCATAGCAACTGGTAGGATAAATTAGCCTGTCTGAATGACAACATCATAGCTACTGGTAGGATAAATTAGCCTGTCTGAATGACAACATCATAGCAACTGGTAGGATGAATTAGCCTGTTCATAGCAAGTGGTAGGATGAATTAGGCTGTTATTGAATGACAACATCATAGCAAGTGGTGGATATAGCCTGTCTCGACAACATCATAGCAAGTGGTAGGATGAATGTGCCTGTCTGAATGACAACATCATAGCAAATGGTTGGATGAATTGGCCTGTCTGAATGACAACGTCATAGCAACTGGTAGGATGAATTAGCCTGTCTGAATGACAACATCAAGCAGATTAATTAGCCTGTCTGAATGACAACATCATAGCAAGTGGTAGGATGAATTAGCCTGTCTGAATTACATCATAGCAAGTGGTAGGATGAATTAGCCTGTCTGAATTTCAACATCATAGCAACTGGTAGGATGAATTAGCCTGTCTGAATGACAACATCACATCAACTGGAAGGATGAATTAGCCTGTCTGAATGACAACTTCATAGCAAGTGGTAGGATGAATTAGCCTGTCTGAATGACAACATCATAGCAACTGGTAGGATGAATTAGCCTGTCTGAATGACAACATCGGGAAGCAACTGGTAGGATGAATTAGCCTGTCTGAATGACAACATCATAGCAACTGGTAGGATGAATTAGCCTGTCTGAATGACAACATCAAAGCAACTGGTAGGATGTATTAGCCTGTCTTTGAATGACAACATAATAACGAATGATAGGATAAATTAGCCTGTCTGAATGACAACATCATAGCAACTGGTTGGATGAATTAGCCTGTCTGATTGACAACATCATAGTAAGTGGTAGGATGAATTAGCCTGTCTGAATGACAACATCATAGCAACTGGTTGGATGAATTAGCCTGTCTGAATGACAACATCATAGCACGTCGTAGGATGAATTAGCCTGTCTGAATGACAACTTCATAGCAACTGGTAGGATGAATTAGCCTGTCTGAATGACAACATTTTAGCAACTGGTAGGATGAATTAGCTTGTCTGAATGACAACATTATAGCAACTGGTAGGATGAATTAGCTTGTCTGAATGACAACATCATAGCAACTGGTAGGATGACTTAGCCTGTTCATAGCAAGTGGTAGGATGAATTAGGCTGTTATTAAATGACAACATCATAGCAAGTGGTAGGATAAATTAGCCTGTCTGAATGTCAACATCATAGCAACTGGTAGGATGAATTAGCCTGTCTTTGAATGACAACATCATAGCAAGTGGTAGGATGAATTAGCCTGTCTGGAATGACAACATCATAGCAAGTGGTAGGATGAATTAGCCTGTCTGAATGACAACATCACAGCAAGTGGTAGGGACGAATTAGCCTGTCTGAATGACAACATCACAGCAAGTGGTAGGATGAATTAGCCTGTCTGAATGACAACATAATAACAACTGGTAGGATGAATTAGCCTGTCTGAATGACAACATCATAGCAAGTGGTTGGATTAATTTGCCTGTCTGAATGACAACATCATAGCAACTGGTAGGATGAATTAGCCTGTTCATAGCAAGTGGTAGGATGAATTAGGCTGTTATTGAATCACAACATCATAGCAAGTAGCAGGATACATTTTCCTGTCTCAATGACAACATCATAGCAACTGGTAGGGATGAATTTGCCTGTCTGAATGACAATATCATAGCAAGTGGTAGGATGAAGTAGCCTGTCTGAATGACAACGTCATAGCAACTGGTAGGATGAATTAGCCTGTCTGAATGAGAACATCATAGCAAGTGGTAGGATGAATTAGCCTGTCTGAATGACAACATCATAGCAACTGGTAGGATGAATTAGCCTGTCTGAATGACAACATCATAGCAACTGGTAGGATGAATTAGCCTGTTCTAGAAGTGGGGATGAATTAGGCTGTTATTGAATGACAACATCATAGCAAGTGGTAGGATGAATTAGGCTGTTATTGAATGACAACATCATAGCAAGTGGTAGGATGAATGTGCCTGTCTGAATGACAACATCATAGCAAATGGTTGGATGAATTGGCCTGTCTGAATGACAACGTCATAGCAACTGGTAGGATGAATTAGCCTGTCTGAATGACAACATCATAGCAACTGGTAGGATGAATTAGCCTGTCTGAATGACAACATCATAGCAAGTGGTAGGATGAATTAGCCTGTCTGAATTACATCATAGCAAGTGGTAGGATGAATTAGCCAGTCTGAATTTCAACATCATAGCAACTGGTAGGATGAATTAGCCTGTCTGAATGACAACATCACATCAACTGGAAGGATGAATTAGCCTGTCTGAATGACAACTTCATAGCAAGTGGTAGGATGAATTAGCCTGTCTGAATGACAACATCATAGCAACTGGTAGGATGAATTAGCCTGTCTGAATGACAACATCAAAGCAACTGGTAGGATGTATTAGCCTGTCTTTGAATGACAACATAATAACAAATGATAGGATAAATTAGCCTGTCTGAATGACAACATCATAGCAAGTGGTAGGATGAAGTAGCCTGTCTGAATGACAACGTCATAGCAACTGGTAGGATGAATTAGCCTGTCTGAATGAGAACATCATAGCAACTGGTAGGATAAATTAGCCTGTCTGAATGACAACATCATAGCTACTGGTAGGATAAATTAGCCTGTCTGAATGACAACATCATAGCAACTGGTAGGATGAATTAGCCTGTTCATAGCAAGTGGTAGGATGAATTAGGCTGTTATTGAATGACAACATCATAGCAAGTGGTAGGATAAATTAGCCTGTCTCAATGACAACATCATAGCAACTGGTAGGATGAATGTGCCTGTCTGAATGACAACATCATAGCAACTGGTTGGATGAAGTAGCCTGTCTGAATGACAACGTCATAGCAACTGGTAGGATGAATTAGCCTGTCTGAATGACAACATCATAGCAACTGGTAGGATGAATTAGCCTGTCTGAATGACAACATCATAGCAAGTGGTAGGATGAATTAGCCTGTCTGAATCTACATCATAGCAAGTGGTAGGATGAATTAGCCTGTCTGAATTACAACATCATAGCAACTGGTAGGATGAATTAGCCTGTCTGAATGACAACATCACATCAACTGGTAGGATGAATTAGCCTGTCTGAATGACAACATCATAGCAAGTGGTAGGATGAATTAGCCTGTCTGAATGACAACATCATAGCAACTGGTAGGATGAATTAGCCTGTCTGAATGACAACATCAAGCAACTGGTAGGATGTATTAGCCTGTCTTTGAATGACAACATAACAACGATGATAGGATAATTAGCCTGTCTGAATGACAACTTCATAGCAACTGGTAGGATGAATTAGCCTGTCTGATTGACAACATCATAGTAAGTGGTAGGATGAATTAGCCTGTCTGAATGACAACATCATAGCAACTGGTTGGATTAATTAGCCTTTCTGAATGACAACTTCATAGCAACTGGTAGGATGAATTAGCCTGTCTGAATGACAACATCATAGCAACTGGTAGGATGAATTAGCCTGTCTGAATGACAACATCATAGCAACTGGTAGGATGAATTAGCATGTCTGAATGAAAACATCATAGCAAGTGATAGGATGAATTAACCTGTCTGAATGACAACATCATAGTAAGTGGTAGGATGAATTAGCCTGTCTGAATGACAACATCATAGCACGTCGTAGGATGAATTAGCCTGTCTGAATGACAACTTCATAGCAACTGGTAGGATGAATTAGCCTGTCTGAATGACAACATCATAGCAAGTGGTAGGATTAATTAGCTTGTCTGAATGACATTATAGCAACTGGTAGGATGAATTAGCTTGTCTGAATGACAACATCATAGCAACTGGTAGGATGACTTAGCCTGTTCATAGCAAGTGGTAGGATGAATTAGGCTGTTATTGAATGACAACATCATAGCAAGTGGTAGGATGAATTAGCCTGTCTGAATGTCAACATCATAGCAATTGGTTGGATGATTTAGCCTGTCTGAATGACAACATCACAGCAACTGGTAGGATGAATTAGCCTGTTCATAGCAAGTGGTAGGATGAATTAGGCTGTTATTGAATGACAACATCATAGCAAGTGGTAGGATGAATTAGCCTGTCTGAATGACAACTACATAGCAAGTGGTAGGATGAATTAGCCTGTCTGAATGACAACATCACAGCAACTGGTAGGACGAATTAGCCTGTCTGAATGACAACATCATAGCAAGTGGTTGGATGAATTAGCCTGTCTGAATGACAACATCATAGCAACTGGTAGGATGACTTAGCCTGTTCATAGCAAGTGGTAGGATGAATTAGGCTGTTATTGAATGACAACATCATAGCAAGTGGTAGGATGAATTAGCCTGTCTGAATGACAACTACATAGCAAGTGGTAGGATGAATTAGCCTGTCTGAATGACAACATCACAGCAACTGGTAGGATGAATTAGCCTGTCTGAATGACAACATCATAGCAAGTGGTAGGATGAATTAGCCTGTCTGAATGACAACATCATAGCAACTGGTAGGATGAATTAGCCTGTCTGAATGACAACATCATAGCAAGTGGTTGGATTAATTTGCCTGTCTGAATGACAACATCATAGCAACTGGTAGGATGAATTAGCCTGTTCATAGCAAGTGGTAGGATGAATTAGGCTGTTATTGAATCACAACATCATAGCAAGTAGCAGGATACATTTTCCTGTCTCAATGACAACATCATAGCAACTGGTAGGATGAATTTGCCTGTCTGAATGACAACATCATAGCAAGTGGTAGGATGAAGTAGCCTGTCTGAATGACAACGTCATAGCAACTGGTAGGATGAATTAGCCTGTCTGAATGAGAACATCACAGCAACTGGTAGGATAAATTAGCCTGTCTGAATGACAACATCATAGCTACTGGTAGGATAAATTAGCCTGTCTGAATGACAACATCATAGCAACTGGTAGGATGAATTAGCCTGTTCATAGCAAGTGGTAGGATGAATTAGGCTGTTATTGAATGACAACATCATAGCAAGTGGTAGGATAAATTAGCCTGTCTCAATGACAACATCATAGCAACTGGTAGGATGAATGTGCCTGTCTGAATGACAACATCATAGCAAATGGTTGGATGAATTGGCCTGTCTGAATGACAACGTCATAGCAACTGGTAGGATGAATTAGCCTGTCTGAATGACAACATCATAGCAACTGGTAGGATGAATTAGCCTGTCTGAATGACAACATCATAGCAAGTGGTAGGATGAATTAGCCTGTCTGAATTACAACATCATAGCAAGTGGTAGGATGAATTAGCCTGTCTGAATTTCAACATCATAGCAACTGGTAGGATGAATTAGCCTGTCTGAATGACAACATCATATCAACTGGAAGGATGAATTAGCCTGTCTGAATGACAACTTCATAGCAAGTGGTAGGATGAATTAGCCTGTCTGAATGACAACATCATAGCAACTGGTAGGATGAATTAGCCTGTCTGAATGACAACATCAAAGCAACTGGTAGGATGTATTAGCCTGTCTTTGAATGACAACATAATAACGAATGATAGGATAAATTAGCCTGTCTGAATGACAACATCATAGCAACTGGTTGGATGAATTAGCCTGTCTGATTGACAACATCATAGTAAGTGGTAGGATGAATTAGCCTGTCTGAATGACAACATTATAGCAACTGGTAGGATGAATTAGCCTGTCTGAATGACAACATCATAGCAACTGGTGGATGACTTAGCCTGTTCGAAGTGGTAGGGATGAATTAGGCTGTTATTGAATGACAACATCGTAGCAAGTGGTAGGATGAATTAGCCTGTCTGAATTTCAACATCATAGCAACTGGTAGGATGAATTAGCCTGTCTGAATGACAACATCATAGCAAGTGGTAGGATGAATTAGCCTGTCTGAATGACAACATCATAGCAACTTGTAGGATGAATTAGCCTTTCTGAATGACAACTTCATAGCAACTGGTAGGATGAATTAGCCTGTCTGAATGACAACATCATAGCAACTGGTAGGATGAATTAGCCTGTCTGAATGACAACATCACAGCAACTGGTAGGATGAATTAGCCTGTCTGAATGACAACATCATAGCAAGTGGTAGGATGAATTAGCCTGTCTGAATGACAACATCATAGCAACTGGTAGGATGAATTAGCCTGTCTGAATGACAACATCATAGCAAGTGGTTGGATTAATTAGCCTGTCTGAATGACAACATCGCAGCAACTGGTAGGATGAATTAGCCTGTTCATAGCAAGTGGTAGGATGAATTAGGCTGTTATTGAATCACAACATCATAGCAAGTAGCAGGATACATTTTCCTGTCTCAATGACAACATCATAGCAACTGGTAGGATGAATTTAGCCTGTCTGAATGACAACATCATAGCAAGTGGTAGGATGAAGTAGCCTGTCTGAATGACAACGTCATAGCAACTGGTAGGATGAATTAGCCTGTCTGAATGAGAACATCATAGCAACTGGTAGGATAAATTAGCCTGTCTGAATGACAACATCATAGCTACTGGTAGGATAAATTAGCCTGTCTGAATGACAACATCATAGCAACTGGTAGGATGAATTAGCCTGTTCATAGCAAGTGGTAGGATGAATTAGGCTGTTATTGAATGACAACATCATAGCAAGTGGTAGGATGAATGTGCCTGTCTGAATGACAACATCATAGCAAATGGTTGGATGAATGTGCCTGTCTGAATGACAACATCATAGCAAATGGTTGGATGAATTGGCCTGTCTGAATGACAACGTCATAGCAACTGGTAGGATGAATTAGCCTGTCTGAATGACAACATCATAGCAACTGGTAGGATGAATTAGCCTGTCTGAATGACAACATCATAGCAAGTGGTAGGATGAATTAGCCTGTCTGAATTACATCATAGCAAGTGGTAGGATGAATTAGCCTGTCTGAATTTCAACATCATAGCAACTGGTAGGATGAATTAGCCTGTCTGAATGACAACATCACATCAACTGGAAGGATGAATTAGCCTGTCTGAATGACAACTTCATAGCAAGTGGTAGGATGAATTAGCCTGTCTGAATGACAACATCATAGCAACTGGTAGGATGAATTAGCCTGTCTGAATGACAACATCAAAGCAACTGGTAGGATGTATTAGCCTGTCTTTGAATGACAACATACATAGCGAATGATAGGATAAATTAGCCTGTCTGAATGACAACATCATAGCAACTGGTTGGATGAATTAGCCTGTCTGATTGACAACATCATAGCAACTGGTAGGATGAATTAGCCTGTCTGAATGACAACATCATAGCAACTGGTAGGATGAATTAGCCTGTCTGAATGACAACATCATAGCAACTGGTGGATGACTTAGCCTGTCGGTCATAGCAAGTGGTGGATGAATTAGGCTGTTCTGAATGACAACATCATAGCAAGTGGTAGGATAAATTAGCCTGTCTGAATTTCAACATCATAGCAACTGGTAGGATGATTTAGCCTGTCTGAATGACAACTTCATAGCAAGTGGTAGGATGAATTAGCCTGTCTGAATGACAACAGCATAGCAACTTGTAGGATGAAGTAGCCTTTCTGAATGACAACTTCATAGCAACTGGTAGGATGAATTAGCCTGTCTGAATGACAACATCATAGCAACTGGTAGGATGAATTAGCCTGTCTGAATGACAACATCATAGCAACTGGTAGGATGAATTAGCCTGTCTGAATGAAAACATAGCAAGTGATAGGATGAATTAACCTGTCTGAATGACAACATCATAGCAACTGGTAGGATGAATTAGCCTGTCTGAATGACAACATCATAGCAACTGGTAGGATGAATTAGCCTGTCTGAATGACAACTTCATAGCAACTGGTAGGATGAATTAGCCTGTCTGAATGACAACATCATAGCAACTGGTAGGATGAATTAGCCTGTCTGAATGACAACATTATAGCAACTGGTAGGATGACTTAGCCTGTTCATAGCAAGTGGTAGGATGAATTAGGCTGTTATTGAATGACAACATCATAGCAAGTGGTAGGATAAATTAGCCTGTCTGAATTTCAACATCATAGCAACTGGTAGGATGATTTAGCCTGTCTGAATGACAACATCACAGCAACTGGTAGGATGAATTAGCCTGTCTTTGAATGACAACATCATAGCAACTGGTAGGATGAATTAGCCTGTCTGAATGACAACATCATAGCAAGTGGTAGGATGAATTAGCCTGTCTGAATGACAACATCATAGCAACTGGTAGGATGAATTAGCCTGTCTGAATGACAACATCATAGCAACTGGTAGGATGAATTAGCCTGTCTGAATGACAACATCATAGCAACTGGTAGGATTAATTAGCCTGTCTGAATGACAACATCATAGCAAGTGGTAGGATGAATTAGCCTGTCTGAATTACATCATAGCAAGTGGTAGGATGAATTAGCCTGTCTGGATTTCAACATCATAGCAACTGGTAGGATGAATTAGCCTGTCTGAATGACAACATCACATCAACTGGAAGGATGAATTAGCCTGTCTGAATGACAACAGCATAGCAAGTGGTAGGATGAATTAGCCTGTCTGAATGACAACAGCATAGCAACTTGTAAGATGAATTAGCCTTTCTGAATGACAACTTCATAGCAACTGGTAGGATGAATTAGCCTGTCTGAATGACAACATCATAGCAACTGGTAGGATGAATTAGCCTGTCTGAATGACAACATCATAGCAACTGGTAGGATGAATTAGCCTGTCTGAATGAAAACATCATAGCAAGTGGTAGGATGAATTAAGCCTGTCTGAATGACCAACATCATAGCAACTGGTAGGATGAATTAGCCTGTCTGAATGACAACATCATAGCACGTGGTAGGATGAATTAGCCTGTCTGAATGACAACGTCATAGCAACTGGTAGGATGAATTAGCCTGTCTGAATGACAACATCATAGCAACTGGTAGGATGAATTAGCCTGTCTGAATGACAACATCATAGCAACTGGTGGGATGAATTAGCCTGTCGTCATAGCAAGTGGTAGGATGAATTAGGCTGTTATTGAATGACAACATCATAGCAAGTGGTAGGATAAATTAGCCTGTCTGAATGTCAACAGCATAGCAACTGGTAGGGATGAATTTAGCCTGTCTGAATGACAACATCACAGCAACTGGTAGGATGAATTAGCCTGTCTGAATGACAACATCACAGCAACTGGTAGGATGAATTAGCCTGTCTGAATGACAACATTATAGCAAGTGATAGGATGAATTAACATGTCTGAATGACAACATCATAGCAACTGGTAGGTTGAATTAGCTTGTCTGAACGACAACTTCATAGCAAGTGGTAGGATGAATTAGCCTGTCTGGAATGACAACATCACATCAAGTGGTGGATAAATTAGCCTGTCTGAATGACATCAAAGCAACTGGTAGAATGAATTAGCCTTTCTTTGAATGACAACATCATAGCAACTGGTTGGATGAATTAGCCTGTCTGAATGACAACATCGCAGCAAGTGGTAGGATGAATTAGCCTGTCTGAATGACAACTACATAGCAAGTGGTAGGATGAATTAGCCTTGTCTGAATGACAACATCGTAGCAAGTGGTAGGATGAATGAGCCTGTCTGAATGACAACATCATAAGCAAGTGGTAGGATGAATTAGCCTGTCTGAATGACAACTACATAGCAAGTGGTAGGATGAATTAGCCTGTCTGAATGACAACATCATAGCAACTGGTGGGATGAATTAGCCTGTCTGAATGACAACGTCATAGCAAGTGGTAGGATGAATTAGCCTGTCTGAATGAAAACATCATAGCAAGTGGTAGGATGAATTAGCCTGTCTGAATGACAACATCATAACAACTGGTAGAATGAATTCGCCTGTCTGAATGACAACATCATAGCAACTGGTTGGATGAAGTAGCCTGTCTGAATGACAACATCATAGCAACTGGTAGGATGAATTAGCCTGTCTGAAAGAAAACATCATAGCAAGTGGTAGGATGAATTAGCCTGTCTGAATGACAACATCATAGAAACTGGTAGGATGAATTAGCCTGTCTGAATAAAACATCACAGCAACTGGTAGGATAATTAGCCTGTCTTGAATGACAACATCACAGCAACTGGTAGGATGAATTAGCCTGTCTGAATGACAACATTATAGCAAGTGATAGGATGAATTAACATGTCTGAATGACAACATCATAGCAACTGGTAGGTTGAATTAGCTTGTCTGAATGACAACTGCATAGCAAGTGGTAGGATGAATTAGCCTGTCTGAATGACAACATCACATCAAGTGGTTGGATAAATTAGCCTGTCTGAATGACATCAAAGCAACTGGTAGAATGAATTAGCCTTTCTTTGAATGACAACATCATAGCAACTGGTTGGATGAATTAGCTTGTCTGAATGACAACATCGTAGCAAGTGGTAGGATGAATTAGCCTGTCTGAATGACAACTACATAGCAAGTGGTAGGATGGAATTAGCTTGTCTGAATGACAACATCGAGCAAGTGGTAGGATGAATGAGCCTGTCCGAATGACAACATCATAGCAAGTGGTAGGGATGAATTAGCCTGTCTGAATGACAACTACATAGCAAGTGGTAGGATGAATTAGCCTGTCTGAATGACAACATCATAGCAACTGGTGGGATGAATTAGCCTGTCTGAATGACAACGTCTTAGCAACTGGTAGGATGAATTAGCCTGTCTGAATGACAACATCATAGCAAGTGGTAGGATGAATTAGCCTGTCTGAATGAAAACATCATAGCAACTGGTAGGATGAATTCGCCTGTCTGAATGACAACATCATAGCAACTGGTTGGATGAAGTAGCCTGTCTGAATGACAACATCATAGCAACTGGTAGGATGAATTAGCCTGTCTGAAAGAAAACATCATAGCAAGTGGTAGGATGAATTAGCCTGTCTGAATGAAAACATCATAAAACTGGTAGGATGAATTAGCCTGTCTGAATAACAACATCACAGCAACTGGTAGGATGAATTAGCCTGTCTGAATGACAACATCATAGCAACTGGTAGGTTGAATTAGCTTGTCTGAATGACAAATTCATAGCAAGTGGTAGGATGAATTAGCCTGTCTGAATGACAACATCATATCAAGTGGTAGGATAAATTAGCCTGTCTGAATGACATCAAAGCAACTGGTAGAATGAATTAGCCTTTCTTTGAATGACAACATCATAGCAACTGGTTGGATGAATGAGCTTGTCTGAATGACAACATCGTAGCAAGTGGTAGGATGAATTAGCCTGTCTGCATGACAACATCACAGCAACTGTTAGGATGAATGAGCCTGTCTGAATGACAACATCAAAGCAACTGGTAGGATGAATTAGCCTGTCTGAATGAAAACATCATAGCAAGTGGTAGGATGAATTAGCCTGTCTGAATGAAAACATCGTAGCAACTGGTAGGATGAATTCGCCTGTCTGAATGACAACATCACAGCAACTGGTTGGATGAAGTAGCCTGTCTGAATAACAACATCACAGCAACTGGTAGGATGAATTAGCCTGTCTGAATGACATCATAGCAACTGGTAGGATGAATTGCCTGTCTGAATGACAACATCATAGCAACTGGTTGGATGAATTGGCCTGTCTGAATGACAACATCACAGCAACTGGTAGGATGAATTAGCCTGTCTGAATGACAACATCATAGCAACTGGTAGGATGAATTAGCCTGTCTGAATGACAACATCATAGCAAGTGGTGGGATGAATTAGCCTGTCTGAATTACAACATCCAGCAAGTGGTAGGATGAATTAGCCTGTCTGAATGACAACCTTATAGCAACTGGTAGGATGAATTAGCTTGTCTGAATGACAACATCATAGCAACTGGTAGGATGAATTAGCCTGTTCAGCAAGTGGTAGGATGAATTAGGCTGTTATTGAACGACAACATCATAGCAAGTGGTAGGATGAATTAGCCTGTCTGAATTACAACATCATAGCAACTGGTAGGATGAATTTAGCCTGTCTGAATGACAACATCACAGCAACTGGTAGGATGAATTAGCCTGTCCTTGAATGACAACATCACAGTAACTGGTAGGATGAATTAGCCTGTCTGAATGACAACATTATAGCAAGTGATAGGATGAATTAACATGTCTGAATGACAACATCATAGCAACTGGTAGGATGAATTAGCCTGTCTGAATGACAACATCATAGCAAGTGGTAGGATGAATTAGCCTGTCTGAATGAAAACATTAGAGCAACTGGTTGGATGAATTAGCCTGTCTGAATGACAACTGCATAGCAAGTGGTAGGATGAATTAGCCTGTCTGAATGACAACATCACATCAAGTGGTAGGATGAATTAGCCTGTCTGAATGACATCAAAGCAAGTGGTAGGATGAATTAGCCTTTCTGAATGGACAACATCATAGCAACTGGTTGGATGAATTAGCTTGTCTGAATGACAACATCGTAGCAAGTGGTAGGATGAATTAGCCTGTCTGAATGACAACTACATAGCAAGTGGTAGGATGAATTAGCCTGTCTGAATGACAACATCGTAGCAAGTGGTAGGATGAATTAGCCTGTCTGAATGACAACTACATAGCAAGTGGTAGGATGAATTAGCCGTCTGAATGACAACATCACAGCAACTGGTAGGATGAATGAGCCTGTCTGAATGACAACATCATAGCAAATGGTAGGATGAATTAGCCTGTCTGAATGACAACATCATAGCAAGTGGTAGGATGAATTAGCCTGTCTGAATGACAACATCATAGCAACTGGTGGGATGAATTAGCCTGTCTGAATGACAACGTCTTAGCAACTGGTAGGATGAATTAGCCTGTCTGAAGAACATCACAGCAAGTGGTAGGATGAATTAGGCTGTTTGAATGAAAACATCATAGTAAGTGGTAGGATACATTAGCCTGTCTCAATGACAACATCATAGCAACTGGTTGGATGAAGTAGCCTGTCTGAATGACAACGTCATAGCAACTGGTAGGATGAATTAGCCTGTCTGAATGAAAACATCATAGCAAGTGGTAGGATGAATTAGCCTGTCTGAATGAAAACATCATAAAACTGGTAGGATGAATTAGCCTGTCTGAATAACAACATCACAGCAACTGGTAGGATGAATTAGCCTGTCTGAATGACAACATCATAGCAACTGGTAGGTTGAATTAGCCTGTCTGAATGACAAATTCATAGCAAGTGGTAGGATGAATTAGCCTGTCTGAATGACAACATCATATCAAGTGGTAGGATAAATTAGCCTGTCTGAATGACATCAAAGCAACTGGTAGAATGAATTAGCCTTTCTTTGAATGACAACATCATAGCAACTGGTTGGATGAATTAGCTTGTCTGAATGACAACATCGTAGCAAGTGGTAGGATGAATTAGCCTGTCTGAATGACAACATCACAGCAACTGGTAGGATGAATGAGCCTGTCTGAATGACAACATCATAGCAAGTGGTAGGATGAATTAGCCTGTCTGAATGAAACATCATAGCAAGTGGTAGGATGAATTAGCCTGTCTGAATGAAAACATCATAACAACTGGTAGGATGAAGTAGCCTGTCTGAATGACAACATCATAGCAACTGGTTGGATGAAGTACCTGTCTGAATAACAACATCACAGCAACTGGTAGGATGAATTAGCCTGTCTGAATGACAACATCATAGCAACTGGTAGGATGAATTGCCTGTCTGAATGACAACATCATAGCAAATGGTGGATGAATTGGCTTGTCTGAATGACAACATCATAGCAACTGGTAGGATGAATTAGCCTGTCTGAATGACAACATCATAGCAACTGGTAGGATGAATTAGCCTGTCTGAATGACAACATCATAGCAAGTGGTAGGATGAATTAGCCTGTCTGAATTACATCATAGCAACTGGTAGGATGAATTAGCCTGTCTGAATGACAACATCATAGCAAGTGGTAGGATGAAGTAGCCTGTCTGAATGACAACTACATAGCAAGTGGTAGGATGAATTAGCCTGTCTGAATGACAACATCACAGCAACTGGTAGGATGAATTAGCCTGTCTGAATGACAACATCATAGCAAGTGGTAGGATGAATTAGCCTGTCTGAATGACAACATCATAGCAACTGGTAGGATGAATTAGCCTGTCTGAATGACAACATCATAGCAAGTGGTTGGATTAATTTGCCTGTCTGAATGACAACATCATAGCAACTGGTAGGATGAATTAGCCTGTTCATAGCAAGTGGTGGATGAATTAGGCTGTTACTGAATGACAACATCATAGCAAGTGGCAGGATACATTAGCCTGTCTCAATGACAACATCATAGCAACTGGTAGGATGAATTTGCCTGTCTGAATGACAACATCATAGCAAGTTGTAGGATGAAGTAGCCTGTCTGAATGACAACGTCATAGCAACTGGTAGGATGAATTAGCCTGTCTGAATGAGAACATCATAGCAACTGGTAGGATAAATTAGCCTGTCTGAATGACAACATCATAGCAACTGGTAGGATAAATTAGCCTGTCTGAATGACAACATCATAGCAACTGGTAGGATGAATTAGCCTGTTGAACATAGCAAGTGGTAGGATGAATTAGGCTGTTACTGAATGACAACATCATAGCAAGTGGTAGGATAAATTAGCCTGTCTCAATGACAACATCATAGCAACTGGTAGGATGAATGTGCCTGTCTGAATGACAACATCATAGCAAATGGTTGGATGAATTGGCATGTCTGAATGACAACGTCATAGCAACTGGTAGGATGAATTAGCCTGTCTGAATGACAACATCATAGCAACTGGTAGGATTAATTAGCCTGTCTGAATGACAATATCATAGCAACTGGTAGGATGAATGTGCCTGTCTGAATGACAACATCATAGCAAATGGTTGGATGAATTGGCCTGTCTGAATGACAACGTCATAGCAACTGGTAGGATGAATTAGCCTGTCTGAATGACAACATCATAGCAACTGGTAGGATTAATTAGCCTGTCTGAATGACAACATCATAGCAAGTGGTAGGATGAATTAGCCTGTCTGAATTACATCATAGCAAGTGGTAGGATGAATTAGCCTGTCTGAATTTCAACATCATAGCAACTGGTAGGATGAATTAGCCTGTCTGAATGACAACATCACATCAACTGGAAGGATGAATTATCCTGTCTGAATGACAACTTCATAGCAAGTGGTAGGATGAATTAGCCTGTCTGAATGACAACATCATAGCAACTGGTAGGATGAATTAGCCTGTCTGAATGACAACATCAAAGCAACTGGTAGGATGTATTAGCCTGTCTTTGAATGACAACATAATAACGAATGATAGGATAAATTAGCCTGTCTGAATGACAACATCATAGCAACTGGTTGGATGAATTAGCCTCTCTGATTGACAACATTATAGCAACTGGTAGGATGAATTAGCCTGTCTGAATGACAACATTATAGCAACTGGTAGGATGAATTAGCTTGTCTGAATGACAACATCATAGCAACTGGTAGGATGACTTAGCCTGTTCATAGCAAGTGGTAGGATGAATTAGGCTGTTATTGAATGACAACATCATAGCAAGTGGTAGGATAAATTAGCCTGTCTGAATTTCAACATCATAGCAACTGGTAGGATGATTTAGCCTGTCTGAATGACAACATCACAGCAACTGGTAGGATGAATTAGCCTGTCTTTGAATGACAACATCACAGCAACTGGTAGGATTAATTAGCCTGTCTGAATGACAACATCATAGCAAGTGGTAGGATGAATTAGCCTGTCTGAATTACATCAAAGCAAGTGGTAGGATGAATTAGCCTGTCTGAATTTCAACATCATAGCAACTGGTAGGATGAATTAGCCTGTCTGAATGACAACATCACATCAACTGTAAGGATGAATTAGCCTGTCTGAATGACAACTTCATAGCAAGTGGTAGGATGAATTAGCCTGTCTGAATGACAACAGCATAGCAACTTGTAGGATGAATTAGCCTTTCTGAATGACAACTTCATAGCAACTGGTAGGATGAATTAGCCTGTCTGAATGACAACATCATAGAAACTGGTAGGATGAATTAGCCTGTCTGAATGACAACATCATAGCAACTGGTAGGATGAATTAGCCTGTCTGAATGAAAACATCATAGCAAGTGATAGGATGAATTAACCTGTCTGAATGACAACATCATAGCAACTGGTAGGATGAATTAGCCTGTCTGAATGACAACATCATAGCACGTCGTAGGATGAATTAGCCTGTCTGAATGACAACATCATAGCAACTGGTAGGATGAATTAGCCTGTCTGAATGACAACATCATAGCAACTGGTAGGATGAATTAGCCTGTCTGAATGACAACATTATAGCAACTGGTAGGAGGCCTTAGCCTGTTCATAGCAAGTGGTAGGATGAATTAGGCTGTTATTGAATGACAACATCATAGCAAGTGGTAGGATAAATTAGCCTGTCTGAATTTCAACATCATAGCAACTGGTAGGATGAATTAGCCTGTCTGAATGACAACATCACATCAACTGTAAGGATGAATTAGCCTGTCTGAATGACAACTTCATAGCAAGTGGTAGGATGAATTAGCCTGTCTGAATGACAACAGCATAGCAACTTGTAGGATGAATTAGCCTGTCTTTGAATGACAACATCACAGCAACTTGTAGGATGAATTAGCCTGTCTGAATGACAACATTATAGCAAGTGATAGGATGAATTAACATGTCTGAATGACAACATCATAGCAACTGGTAGGATAAATCAGCCTGTCTGAATGACAACATCATAGCAAGTGGTAGGATGAATTAGCCTGTCTGAATGACAACATCACATCAAGTGGTTGGATAAATTAGCCTGTCTGAATGACATCAAAGCAACTGGTAGAATGAATTAGCCTTTCTTTGAATGACAACATCATAGCAACTGGTTGGATGAATTAGCTTGTCTGAATGACAACATCGTAGCAAGTGGTAGGATGAATTAGCCTGTCTGAATGACAACTACATAGCAAGTGGTAGGATGAATTAGCTTGTCTGAATGACAACATCGTAGCAAGTGGTAGGATGAATGAGCCTGTCTGAATGACAACATCATAGCAAGTGGTAGGATGAATTAGCCTGTCTGAATGACAACTACATAGCAAGTGGTAGGATGAATTAGCCTGTCTGAATGACAACATCATAGCAACTGGTGGAATGAATTAGCCTGTCTGAATGACAACGTCTTAGCAACTGGTAGGATGAATTAGCCTGTCTGAATGAAAACATCATAGCAAGTGGTAGGATGAATTAGCCTGTCTGAATGAAAACATCATAACAACTGGTAGGATGAATTCGCCTGTCTGAATGACAACATCATAGCAACTGGTTGGATGAAGTAGCCTGTCTGAATGACAACATCATAGCAAGTGGTAGGATGAATTAGCCTGTCTGAATGAAAACATCATAGCAAGTGGTAGGATGAATTAGCCTGTCTGAATGAAAACATCATAACAACTGGTAGGATGAATTAGCCTGTCTGAATGACAACATCATAGCAACTGGTTGGATGAAGTAGCCTGTCTGAATAACAACATCACAGCAACTGGTAGGATGAATTAGCCTGTCTGAATGACATCATAGCAACTGGTAGGATGAATGTGCCTGTCTGAATGACAACATCATAGCAAATAGTTGGATGAATTGGCCTGTCTGAATGACAACGTCATAGCAACTGGTAGGATGAATTAGCCTGTCTGAATGACAACATCATAGCAACTGGTAGGATTAATTAGCCTGTCTGAATGACAACATCATAGCAAGTGGTAGGATGAATTAGCCTGTCTGAATTACATCATAGCAAGTGGTAGGATGAATTAGCCTGTCTGAATGACAACATTATAGCAACTGGTAGGATGAATTAGCTTGTCTGAATGACAACATCATAGCAACTGGTAGGATGACTTAGCCTGTTCATAGCAAGTGGTAGGATGAATTAGGCTGTTATTGAATGACAACATCATAGCAAGTGGTAGGATAAATTAGCCTGTCTGAATTTCAACATCATAGCAACTGGTAGGATGATTTAGCCTGTCTGAATGACAACATCACAGCAACTGGTAGGATGAATTAGCCTGTCTTTGAATGACAACATCACAGTAACTTGTAGGATGAATTAGCCTGTCTGAATGACAACATTATAGCAAGTGATAGGATGAATTAACATGTCTGAATGACAACATCATAGCAACTGGTAGGATGAATTAGCCTGTCTGAATGACAACATCATAGCAAGTGGTAGGATGAATTAGCCTGTCTGAATGAAAACATCATAGCAACTGGTAGGTTGAATTAGCTTGTCTGAATGACAACTGCATAGCAAGTGGTAGGATGAATTAGCCTGTCTGAATGACAACATCACATCAAGTGGTTGGATAAATTAGCCTGTCTGAATGACATCAAAGCAACTGGTAGAATGAATTAGCCTTTCTTTGAATGACAACATCATAGCAACTGGTTGGATGAATTAGCTTGTCTGAATGACAACATCGTAGCAAGTGGTAGGATGAATTAGCCTGTCTGAATGACAACTACATAGCAAGTGGTAGGATGAATTAGCTTGTCTGAATGACAACATCGTAGCAAGTGGTAGGATGAATTAGCCTGTCTGAATGACATCAAAGCAACTGGTAAAATGAATTAGCCTGTCTGAATGAAAACATCATAACAACTGGTAGGATGAATTCGCCTGTCTGAATGACAACATCATAGCAACTGGTTGGATGAAGTAGCCTGTCTGAATGACAACATCATAGCAACTGGTAGGATGAATTAGCCTGTCTGAATGAAAACATCATAGCAAGTGGTAGGATGAATTAGCCTGTCTGAATGAAAACATCATAAAACTGGTAGGATGAATTAGCCTGTCTGAATAACAACATCACAGCAACTGGTAGGATGAATTAGCCTGTCTGAATGACAACATCATAGCAACTGGTAGGTTGAATTAGCTTGTCTGAATGACAAATTCATAGCAAGTGGTAGGATGAATTAGCCTGTCTGAATGACAACATCACATCAAGTGGTAGGATAAATTAGCCTGTCTGAATGACATCAAAGCAACTGGTAAAATGAATTAGCCTTTCTTTGAATGACAACATCATAGCAACTGGTTGGATGAATGAGCTTGTCTGAATGACAACATCGTAGCAAGTGGTAGGATGAATTAGCCTGTCTGCATGACAACATCACAGCAACTGTTAGGATGAATGAGCCTGTCTGAATGACAACATCATAGCAAGTGGTAGGATGAATTAGCCTGTCTGAATGAAAACATCATAGCAAGTGGTAGGATGAATTAGCCTGTCTGAATGAAAACATCATAACAACTGGTAGGATGAATTCGCCTGTCTGAATGACAACATCATAGCAACTGGTTGGATGAAGTAGCCTGTCTGAATAACAACATCACAGCAACTGGTAGGATGAATTAATCTGTCTGAATGACATCATAGCAACTGGTAGGATGAATGTGCCTGTCTGAATGACAACATCATAGCAAATGGTTGGATGAATTGGCCTGTCTGAATGACAACGTCATAGCAACTGGTAGGATGAATTAGCCTGTCTGAATGACAACATCATAGCAACTGGTAGGATTAATTAGCCTGTCTGAATGACAACATCATAGCAAGTGGTAGGATGAATTAGCCTGTCTGAATAATATCATAGCAAGTGGTAGGATGAATTAGCCTGTCTGAATTTCAACATCATAGCAACTGGTAGGATGAATTAGCCTGTCTGAATGACAACATCATAGCAAGTGGTAGGATGAAGTAGCCTGTCTGAATGACAACGTCATAGCAACTGGTAGGATGAATTAGCCTGTCTGAATGAGAACATCATAGCAACTGGTAGGATAAATTAGCCTGTCTGAATGACAACATCATAGCTACTGGTAGGATAAATTAGCCTGTCTGAATGACAACATCATAGCAACTGGTAGGATGAATTAGCCTGTTCATAGCAAGTGGTAGGATGAATTAGGCTGTTATTGAATGACAACATCATAGCAAGTGGTAGGATAAATTAGCCTGTCTCAATGACAACATCATAGCAACTGGTAGGATGAATGTGCCTGTCTGAATGACAACATCATAGCAAAAAGTTGGATGAATTAGCCTGTCTGAATGACAACATCATAGCAACTGGTAGGATGAATGTGCCTGTCTGAATGACAACGTCATAGCAACTGGTAGGATGAATGTGCCTGTCTGAATGACAACGTCATAGCAACTGGTAGGATGAATTAGCCTGTCTGAATGACAACATCATAGCAACTGGTAGGATTAATTAGCCTGTCTGAATGACAACATCATAGCAAGTGGTAGGATGAATTAGCCTGTCTGAATTACATCATAGCAAGTGGTAGGGTGAATTAGCCTGTCTGAATTTCAACATCATAGCAACTGGTAGGATGAATTAGCCTGTCTGAATGACAACATCACATCAACTGGAAGGATGAATTAGCCTGTCTGAATGACAACTTCATAGCAAGTGGTAGGATGAATTAGCCTGTCTGAATGACAGCATCATAGCAACTGGTAGGATGAATTAGCCTGTCTGAATGACAACATCAAAGCAACTGGTAGGATGTATTAGCCTGTCTTTGAATGACAACATAATAACGAATGATAGGATAAATTAGCCTGTCTGAATGACAACATCATAGCAACTGGTTGGATGAATTAGCCTGTCTGATTGACAACATCATAGTAAGTGGTAGGATGAATTAGCCTGTCTGAATGACAACATCATAGCAACTGGTTGGATTAATTAGCCTTTCTGAATGACAACTTCATAGCAACTGGTAGGATGAATTAGCCTGTCTGAATGACAACATCATAGCAACTGGTAGGATGAATTAGCCTGTCTGAATGACAACATCATAGCAACTGGTAGGATGAATTAGCCTGTCTGAATGAAAACATCATAGCAAGTGATAGGATGAATTAACCTGTCTGAATGACAACATCATAGCAACTGGTAGGATGAATTAGCCTGTCTGAATGACAACATCATAGCACGTCGTAGGATGAATTAGCCTGTCTGAATGACAACTTCATAGCAACTGGTAGGATGAATTAGCCTGTCTGAATGACAACATCATAGCAACTGGTAGGATGAATTAGCCTGTCTGAATGACAACATTATAGCAACTGGTAGGATGAATTAGCTTGTCTGAATGACAACATCATAGCAACTGGTAGGATGAATTAGCCTGTTCATAGCAAGTGGTAGGATGAATTAGGCTGTTATTGAATGACAACATCATAGCAAGTGGTAGGATAAATTAGCCTGTCTGAATTTCAACAACATAGCAACTGGTAGGATGATATAGCCTGTATGAATGACAACCTCACAGCAACTGGTAGGATGAATTAGCCTGTCTTTGAATGACAACATCACAGCAACTTGTAGGATGAATTAGCCTGTCTGAATGACAACATTATAGCAAGTGATAGGATGAATTAGCCTGTCTGAATGACAACATCATAGCAACTGGTAGGATGAATTAGCCTGTCTGAATGACAACATCATAGCAAGTGGTAGGATGAATTAGCCTGTCTGAATGAAAACATCATAGCAACTGGTAGGTTGAATTAGCTTGTCTGAATGACAACTGCATAGCAAGTGGTAGGATGAATTAGCCTGTCTGAATGACAACATCACATCAAGTGGTTGGATAAATTAGCCTGTCTGAATGACATCAAAGCAACTGGTAGAATGAATTAGCCTTTCTTTGAGTGACAACATCACAGCAACTGGTAGGATGAATTAGCCTGTCTTTGAATGACAACATCACAGCAACTTGTAGGATGAATTAGCCTGTCTGAATGACAACATTATAGCAAGTGATAGGATGAATTAACATGTCTGAATGACAACATCATAGCAACTGGTAGGATGAATTAGCCTGTCTGAATGACAACATCATAGCAAGTGGTAGGATGAATTAGCCTGTCTGAATGACAACATCGTAGCAAGTGGTAGGATGAATTAGCCTGTCTGAATGACAACTACATAGCAAGTGGTAGGATGAATTAGCCTGTCTGAATGACAACATCGTAGCAAGTGGTAGGATGAATTAGCCTGTCTGAATGACAACTACATAGCAAGTGGTAGGATGAATTAGCCTGTCTGAATGACAACATCACAGCAACTGGTAGGATGAATTAGCCTGTCTGAATGACAACATCATAGCAAGTGGTAGGATGAATTAGCCTGTCTGAATGACAACTACATAGCAAGTGGTAGGATGAATTAGCCTGTCTGAATGACAACATCATAGCAACTGGTGGGATGAATTAGCCTGTCTGATGACAACGTCTTAGCAACTGGTAGGATGAATTAGCCTGTCTGAATGAAAACATCATAGCAAGTGGTAGGATGAATTAGCCTGTCTGAATGAAAAAATCATAACAACTGGTAGGATGAATTCGCCTGTCTGAATGACAACATCATAGCAACTGGTTGGATGAAGTAGCCTGTCTGAATGACAACATCATAGCAACTGGTAGGATGAATTAGCCTGTCTGAATGAAAACATCATAGCAAGTGGTAGGATGAATTAGCCTGTCTGAATGAAAACATCATAAAACTGGTAGGATGAATTAGCCTGTCTGAATAACAACATCACAGCAACTGGTAGGATGAATTAGCCTGTCTGAATGACAACATCATAGCAACTGGTAGGTTGAATTAGCTTGTCTGAATGACAAATTCATAGCAAGTGGTAGGATGAATTAGCCTGTCTGAATGACAACATCATAGCAAGTGGTAGGATAAATTAGCCTGTCTGAATGACATCAAAGCAACTGGTAGAATGAATTAGCCTTTCTTTGAATGACAACATCATAGCAACTGGTTGGATGAATGAGCTTGTCTGAATGACAACATCGTAGCAAGTGGTAGGATGAATTAGCCTGTCTGAATGACAACTACATAGCAAGTGGTAGGATGAATTAGCCTGTCTGCATGACAACATCACAGCAACTGTTAGGATGAATGAGCCTGTCTGAATGACAACATCATAGCAAGTGGTAGGATGAATTAGCCTGTCTGAATGAAAACATCATAGCAAGTGGTAGGATGAATTAGCCTGTCTGAATGAAAACATCATAACAACTGGTAGGATGAATTCGCCTGTCTGAATGACAACATCATAGCAACTGGTTGGATGAAGTAGCCTGTCTGAATAACAACATCACAGCAACTGGTAGGATGAATTAGCCTGTCTGAATGACAACATCATAGCAACTGGTAGGATGAATGTGCCTGTCTGAATGACAACATCATAGCAAATGGTTGGATGAATTGGCCTGTCTGAATGACAACGTCATAGCAACTGGTAGGATGAATTAGCCTGTCTGAATGACAACATCATAGCAACTGGTAGGATTAATTAGCCTGTCTGAATGACAACATCATAGCAAGTGGTAGGATGAATTAGCCTGTCTGAATTACATCATAGCAAGTGGTAGGATGAATTAGCCTGTCTGAATTTCAACATCATAGCAACTGGTAGGATGAATTAGCCTGTCTGAATGACAACATCACATCAACTGGAAGGATGAATTAGCCTGTCTGAATGACAACTTCATAGCAAGTGGTAGGATGAATTAGCCTGTCTGAATGACAACATCATAGCAACTGGTAGGATGAATTAGCCTGTCTGAATGACAACATCAAAGCAAGTGGTAGAATGAATTAGCCTTTCTGAATGACAACATCGTAGCAAGTGGTAGGATACATTAGCATGTCTGAATGACAACATCATAGCAACTGGTAGCATGAATGAGCCTGTCTGAATGACAACATCACAGCAACTGGTAGGATGTATTACCCTGTCTTTGAATGACAACATAATAACGAATGATAGGATAAATTAGCCTGTCTGAATGACAACATCATAGCAACTGGTTGGATGAATTAGCCTGTCTGATTGACAACATCATAGCAACTGGTAGGATTAATTAGCCTGTCTGAATGACAACATCATAGCAACTGGTAGGATGAATTAGCCTGTCTGAATGAAAACATCATAGCAAGTGATATGATGAATTAACCTGTCTGAATGACAACATCATAGCAACTGGTAGGATGAATTAGCCTGTCTGAATGACAACATCATAGCACGTCGTAGGATGAATTAGCCTGTCTGAATGACAACTTCATAGCAACTGGTAGGATGAATTAGCCTGTCTGAATGACAACATCATAGCAACTGGTAGGATGAATTAGCCTGTCTGAATGACAACATCATAGCACGTCGTAGGATGAATTAGCCTGTCTGAATGACAACTTCATAGCAACTGGTAGGATGAATTAGCCTGTCTGAATGACAACATCATAGCAACTGGTAGGATGAATTAGCCTGTCTGAATGACAACATTATAGCAACTGGTAGGATGAATTAGCTTGTCTGAATGACAACATCGTAGCAACTGGTAGGATGAATTAGCCTGTCTTTGAATGACAACATCACAGCAACTGGTAGGATGAATTAGCCTGTCTGAATGACAACATTATAGCAAGTGATAGGATGAATTAACATGTCTAAATGACAACATCATAGCAACTGGTAGGATGAATTAGCCTGTCTGAATGACAACATCATAGCAAGTGGTAGGATGAATTAGCCTGTCTGAATGAAAACATCATAGCAACTGGTAGGTTGAATTAGCTTGTCTGAATGACAACTTCATAGCAAGTGGTAGGATGAATTAGCCTGTCTGAATGACAACATCATAGCAAGTGGTTGGATAAATTAGCCTGTCTGAATGACAACATCAAAGCAACTGGTAGAATGAATTAGCCTTTCTTGAATGACAACATCATAGCAACTGGTTGGATGAATTAGCCTGTCTGAATGACAACATCGTAGCAAGTGGTAGGATGAATTAGCCTGTCTGAATGACAACTACATAGCAAGTGGTAGGATGAATTAGCCTGTCTGAATGACAACATCATAGCAACTGGTAGGATGAATGAGCCTGTCTGAATGACAACATCATAGCAAGTGGTAGGATGAATTAGCCTGTCTGAATGACAACTACATAGCAAGTGGTAGGATGAATTAGCCTGTCTGAATGACAACATCATAGCAACTGGTAGGATGAATTAGCCTGTCTGAATGACAACATCATAGCAAGTGGTAGGATGAATTAGCCTGTCTGAATGAAAACATCATAGCAACTGGTAGGTTGAATTAGCTTGTCTGAATGACAACTGCATAGCAAGTGGTAGGATGAATTAGCCAGTCTGAATGACAACATCATAGCAAGTGGTTGGATAAATTAGCCTGTCTGAATGACATCAAAGCAACTGGTAGAATGAATTAGCCTTTCTTTGAATGACAACATCACAGCAACTGGTTGGATGAATTAGCTTGTCTGAATGACAACATCGTAGCAAGTGGTAGGATGAATTAGCCTGTCTGAATGACAACTACATAGCAAGTGGTAGGATGAATTAGCCTGTCTGCATGACAACATCACAGCAACTGGTAGGATGAATGAGCCTGTCTGAATGACAACATCATAGCAAGTGGTAGGATGAATTAGCCTGTCTGAATGACAACTACATAGCAAGTGGTAGGATGAATTAGCCTGTCTGAATGACAACATCATAGCAACTGGTGGGATGAATTAGCCTGTCTGAATGACAACGTCTTAGCAACTGGTAGGATGAATTAGCCTGTCTGAATGAAAACATCATAGCAAGTGGTAGGATGAATTAGCCTGTCTGAATGACAACATCATATCAAGTGGTAGGATAAATTAGCCTGTCTGAATGACATCAAAGCAACTGGTAGAATGAATTAGCCTTTCTTTGAATGATTACATCATAGCAACTGGTTGGATGAATTAGCCTGTCTGAATGACAACATCATAGCAAGTGGTAGGATGAATTAGCCTGTCTGAATGACAACTACATAGCAAGTGGTAGGATGAATGAGCCTGTCTGAATGACAACATCATAGCAAGTGGTAGGATGAATTAGCCTGTCTGAATGAAAACATCATAGCAAGTGGTAGGATGAATTAGCCTGTCTGAATGAAAACATCATAACAACTGGTAGGATGAATTCGCCTGTCTGAATGACAACATCATAGCAACTGGTTGGATGAAGTAGCCTGTCTGAATGACAACTACATAGCAAGTGGTAGGATGAATTAGCCTGTCTGCATGACAACATCACAGCAACTGGTAGGATGAATGAGCCTGTCTGAATGACAACATCACAGCAACTGGTAATATAAATTAGCCTGTCTGAATGACAACATCACAGCAACTGGTTGGATGAATTAGCCTGTCTGAATGACAACATCGTAGCAAGTGGTAGGATGAATTAGCCTGTCTGAATGACAATATCATAGCAACTGGTAGGATGAATTAGCCTGTCTGAATGACAACATCATAGCAACTGGTAGGATGAATTAGCCTGTCTGAATGACAACTACATAGCAAGTGGTAGGATGAATTAGCCTGTCTGAATGACAACATCACAGCAACTGGTAGGATGAATTAGCCTGTCTGAATGACAGCATAGCAACTGGTAGGATGAATTAGCCTGTCTGAATAACAACATCATAGCAACTGGTAGGATGAATTAGCCTGTTCATAGCAAGTGGTAGGATGAATTAGGCTGTTATTGAATGACAACATCATAGCAAGTGGTAGGATACATTAGCCTGTCTCAATGACAACATCATAGCAACTGGTTGGATGAAGTAGCCTGTCTGAATGACAACGTCATAGCAACTGGTAGGATGAATTAGCCTGTCTGAATGAAAACATCATAGCAACTGGTAGGATGAATTAGCCTGTCTGAATGAAAACATCACAGCAACTGGTAGGATGAATTAGCCTGTTTTTGAATGACAACATCATAGCAACTGATAGGATGAATTAGCCTGTCTGAATGACAACATCATAGCAACTGGTTGGATGAATTAGCCTGTATGAATGAAAACATCATAGCAAGTGGTAGGATGAATTAGCCTGTCTGAATGACAACATCATATCAAGTGGTAGGATAAATTAGCCTGTCTGAATGACATCAAAGCAACTGGTAGAATGAATTAGCCTTTCTTTGAATGACAACATCATAGCAACTGGTTGGATGAATTAGCCTGTCTGAATGACAACATCGTAGCAAGTGGTAGGATGAATTAGCCTGTCTGAATGACAACTACATAGCAAGATGTAGGATGAATTAGCCTGTCTGAATGACAACATCACAGCAACTGGTAGGATGAATTAGCCTGTCTGAATGACAACATCATAGCAAGTGGTAGGATGTATTAGCCTGTCTTGACAATAGGATAAAGCAATCCTTCTACCCCCCACACACACAGCGGAGTCGCCACCACCTTCCGGAGACATTTGAAACCCCACCTCTTTAAGAAATACCTGGGATAGGATAAAGTAATCCTTCTACCCCCACCCCCCACCCACACACACAGCGGAGTCGCTCACCACCTTCCGGAGACATTTGAAACCCCACCTCTTTAAGGAATACCTGGGATAGGATAAAGTAATCCTTCTACCCCCCCCCCCAAAAAAAAACATCATAGCAACTGGTTGGATGAATTAGCCTGTCTGAATGACAACATCGTAGCAAGTGGTAGGATAAATTATCCTGTCTTTGAATGACAACATCATAACAACTGATGGGATGAATTAGGCTGTCTGAATGACAACATCATATCAACTGTTAGGATAAATTATCCTGTCTGAATGACAACATCATAGCAACTGGTTGGATGAATTAGCCTGTCTGAATGAAAACATCATAGCAACTGGTAGGATGAATTAGCCTGTCTGAATGACATCATCATAGCAACTGGTTGGATGAATTAGCCTGTTTTTAATGACAGCATCATAGCGAGTGGTTGGATGAATTAGCCTGTCTGAATGACAGCATCATAGCGACTGGTAGGATGAATTAGCCTGTCTGAATGACAGCATCATAGAAACTAGTTTAAAGCGTGGTTAACTCATGAGGACTACATTCCCTCTTCATCTCTGAACAGATGATGGTCTTCAATGGCTGTCCGGTGAGTTTAGCTTGTGCTCCCCTCTCAAGAAGACGGACTTGGATGGTTTCAAGGCCTGGCTCCAAGAGACCTGGGTGAATCTGGCCATGGTTGACTATCCCTACGAAGCTAATTTCCTCCAGCCGCTCCCACGCTGGCCAATACAGGTAAATGGATATCTTTCATAATAATATATATATTTTTTTAATGTGTTATTACACATGTAGAATAAGAAATCTGTTTCTATTTTACATAGTCGGCCAATTGTTTATAATTGAATAGTTAACATTTTGTTTTACTTACCTAAAGTACAGAACATTTTAAAACAAGGAAAGTGAAAAATCACATTAGCAACAATTATTTTCTTTCTACCTCACTAAATCCATTCAACCTGTACTACCCAAATGAATGTACTGTTTCCAATTAGTTGGCGCTGCTTCCTTTATATTAGCTGCCCTGCCACACAGCCTCTCTCTCGTTGATTCAGATGGTTGTCATTCAGTCTTTCTTATCTTTTGTAGTATTTGTTTACTACAGCTGTCAATTAACTGCATTAATATTCATAATAAATTCTTCATTATATTCATAATGAACGAGTCCCAAACGGCACTCTGTTTCCTATGTAGAGCGACTCTGGTCAAATCAGTGCACTACATAGGAAACGGGGTACCGTTTGGGACGCATGCGTTTCTTGTGAGGATTGTGAGGTGGCTTTTCTCTTCAGAATAGCAGCTCCAACTGAAACCACCATTCTTTCTTCAGAAGGGCAGCTCCAACTGAAACCACCATTATTTTCTCCTCCAGTGAGCTTTTCAGCTGCACACTCCCTCAGATCTCAGAATTTCCATTGGAGAGAGAGAGAGAGAGAGAGAGAGACATTTTACACAGTAGGCCTCAGAAGTGCCTCTAATGTGTTCTGCTCCACTAAACCCTGTTTGTCTCACATGTCAACTTATCTCACGTATCAAAAACAATGTCACATGGTAACAGTAATATGTAACATGATGATAACAGCGCTATACTTTTTAATTCCTAAAGCTGCAATATGTAACTTTTTGGCGACCCCACCAAATGCACATAGAAATGTGAGTTATAGATCTGTCATTCTCATTGAAAGCCAGTCTAAGAAGCGGTAGATCTGTTCTATGTGCTGTATTTCTTTGCTTCCTGTTCTTAAGTTTAGTTTTTTGCGTCTTTTACTTTCGGTTTTGTACACAAGCTTCAAACAGCTGAAAATACAATATTTTTGATTATGGAAAATATATTAATTATTTGTAATTATGTTCCGGCCACCTGACCATCCACTCAATAAAACATAGAGGATGTTATAGAAGGCTGAAGGACTCAGGGATCCCTGTACTGTAGAGGATGTTATAGAAGGATGAAGGACTCAGGGATCCCTGTACCGTAGAGGCTGTTATAGAAGGATGAAGGACTCAGGGATCCCTGTACCGTAGAGGATGTTATAGAAGGCTGAAGGACTCAGGGATCCCTGTACTGTAGAGGATGTTATAGAAGGATGAAGGACTCAGGGATCCCTGTACTGTAGAGGATGTTATAGAAGGATGAAGGACTCAGGGATCCCTGTACTGTAGAGGATGTTATAGAAGGATGAAGGACTCAGGGATCCCTGTACTGTAGAGGATGTTATAGAAGGATGAAGGACTCAGGGATCCCTGTACTGTAGAGGATGTTATAGAAGGATGAAGGACTCAGGGATCCCTGTACTGTAGAGGATGTTATAGAAGGATGAAGGACTCGGGGATCCCTGTACCGTAGAGGATGTTATAGAAGGATGAAGGACTCGGGGATCCCTGTACCGTAGAGGATGTTATAGAAGGATGAAGGACTCAGGGATCCCTGTACTGTAGAGGATGTTATAGAAGGCTGAAGGACTCAGGGATCCCTGTACCGTAGAGGCTGTTATAGAAGGATGAAGGACTCAGGGATCCCTGTACTGTAGAGGATGTTATAGAAGGCTGAAGGACTCAGGGATCCCTGTACCGTAGAGGATGTTATAGAAGGATGAAGGACTCAGGGATCCCTGTACTGTAGAGGATGTTATAGAAGGATGAAGGACTCAGGGATCCCTGTACTGTAGAGGATGTTATAGAAGGATGAAGGACTCAGGGATCCCTGTACTGTAGAGGATGTTATAGAAGGATGAAGGACTCAGGGATCCCTGTACTGTAGAGGATGTTATAGAAGGATGAAGGACTCAGGGATCCCTGTACTGTAGAGGATGTTATAGAAGGATGAAGGACTCAGGGATCCCTGTACTGTAGAGGATGTTATAGAAGGATGAAGGACTCAGGGATCCCTGTACCGTAGAGGATGTTATAGAAGGATGAAGGACTCAGGGATCCCTGTACTGTAGAGGATGTTATAGAAGGCTGAAGGACTCAGGGATCCCTGTACCGTAGAGGATGTTATAGAAGGATGAAGGACTCAGGGATCCCTGTACTGTAGAGGATGTTATAGAAGGATGAAGGACTCAGGGATCCCTGTACTGTAGAGGATGTTATAGAAGGATGAAGGACTCAGGGATCCCTGTACTGTAGAGGATGTTATAGAAGGATGAAGGTCTCAGGGATCCCTGTACTGTAGAGGATGTTATAGAAGGATGAAGGACTCAGACCCATCATTCTTTGTACCAGCTCCCCTGACACGTCACATCACCAACCAAGGCACACCATCCACCCTAAACCCTAAACCCTGCTAGTGCTTGCTCACCCTCCCGGGGTGCTCCAATGACCCTATGAGTTACATGAGCTGTTCACTGTTCTGTTACTGTTACAGTAGGATAAATATATCACTTTCGGTGCAAGTTTTGGCAAGTCATTTGCGGTCCTCATCAATATATAAATCCTAAATCCCCTAGTGGTGCAACAGGCTAGCAGAGATGGAGACTAAATGGACTTTTGGAGCTGTTGTGGCTCAGAGCCTATAATGTATGCCTGCCCTATGGGTGGTTTAAGCAGTGCCTATAATGTATGCCTGCCCTATGGGTGGTTTAAGCAGTGCCTATAATGTATGCCTGCCCTATGGGTGGTTTAAGCAGTGCCTATAATGTATGCCTGCCCTATGGGTGGTTTAAGCAGTGCCTATAATGTATGCCTGCCCTATGGGTGGTTTAAGCAGTGCCTATAATGTATGCCTGCCCTATGGGTGGTTTAAGCAGTGCCTATAATGTATGCCTGCCCTATGGGTGGTTTAAGCAGTGCCTATAATGTATGCCTGCCCTATGGGTGGTTTAAGCAGTGCCTATAATGTATGCCTGCCCTATGGGTGGTTTAAGCAGTGCCTATAATGTATGCCTGCCCTATGGGTGGTTTAAGCAGTGCCTATAATGTATGCCTGCCCTATGGGTGGTTTAAGCAGTGCCTATAATGTATGCCTGCCCTATGGGTGGTTTAAGCAGTGCCTATAATGTATGCCTGCCCTATGGGTGGTTTAAGCAGTGCCTATAATGTATGCCTGCCCTATGGGTGGTTTAAGCAGTGCCTATAATGTATGCCTGCCCTATGGGTGGTTTAAGCAGTGCCTATAATGTATGCCTGCCCCTATGGGTGGTTTAAGCAGTGCCTATAATGTATGCCTGCCCTATGGGTGGTTTAAGCAGTGCCTATAATGTATGCCTGCCCTATGGGTGGTTTAAGCAGTGCCTATAATGTATGCCTGCCCTATGGGTGGTTTAAGCAGTGCCTATAATGTATGCCTGCCCTATGGGTGGTTTAAGCAGTGCCTATAATGTATGCCTGCCCTATGGGTGGTTTAAGCGCCTATAATGTAGCCTGCCCTATGGTGGTTTAAGCAGTGCCTATAATGTATGCCTGCCCTATGGGTGGTTTAAGCAGTGCCTATAATGTATGCCTGCCCTATGGGTGGTTTAAGCAGTGCCTATAATGTATGCCTGCCCTATGGGTGGTTTAAGCAGTGCCTATAATGTATGCCTGCCCTATGGGTGGTTTAAGCAGAGCCTATAATGTATGCCTGCCCTATGGGTGGTTTAAGCAGTGCCTATAATGTATGCCTGCCCTATGGGTGGTTTAAGCAGTGCCTATAATGTATGCCTGCCCTATGGGTGGTTTAAGCAGTGCCTATAATGTATGCCTGCCCTATGGGTGGTTTAAGCAGTGCCTATAATGTATGCCTGCCCTATGGGTGGTTTAAGCAGTGCCTATAATGTATGCCTGCCCTATGGGTGGTTTAAGCAGTGCCTATAATGTATGCCTGCCCTATGGGTGGTTTAAGCAGAGCCTATAATGTATGCCTGCCCTATGGGTGGTTTAAGCAGTGCCTATAATGTATGCCTGCCCTATGGGTGGTTTAAGCAGTGCCTATAATGTATGCCTGCCCTATGGGTGGTTTAAGCAGTGCCTATAATGTATGCCTGCCCTATGGGTGGTTTAAGCAGTGCCTATAATGTATGCCTGCCCTATGGGTGGTTTAAGCCGTTTAGGCAGTGAGCTTTTTTAATGACAAAGCTAATGTGATTATGTGAGTGACTGTGGGAAGGGAGTATTGAGGGCTTAAAGGGGGAAATCTGTTGGCAGAGATGAATGTTGGAGACTAATCCTATCTGAAAAGTAGAGAGGAGATGCTTCAGACCAATTGCTGGAGTTTTATTTCATGGTATAAATCTGCCTGTAGCTCTACCCCTCCTCCTCATCCATCGACATCCTCCCCCTTCCTCCTCCTCCTCCCCCTTCCTCCTCCTCCTCCTCCTCAACCCCCCTTCCTCCTCCTCCTCCTCCTCCTCATCCCCCCTTCCTCCTCCTCCTCCTCCTCCTCCTCATCCCCCCTTCCTCCTCCTCCTCCTCCTCCTCCTCCTCCCCTTCCTCCTCCTCCTCCTCCCCCTTCCTCCTCCTCCTCCTCCCCCATCCTCCTCCTCCTCAACCTCCTCCTCCTCCCCCTTCCTCCTCCTCCTCCTCCTCCCCAGCCCGCCTGTAGACAAAAGCCTCAGTAACCTCCATTCTGCCAGAACTCCACTCCAATGTCCTAACAAGCAGCCACAGTCTCTCTCTCTCTCCAGCAGCCTCACAAAGACTGACAGAACAAAAAACAGCTAGCGACAGGACAGGACAGGCAGCAAACTCTGCTGCTACCATAACAACTACCAATACAGTAACTATGTCTGAAAGCAAACCGCGAACGATGGAAAAATCCAAATGTTAAATGTATCTCAACTGCAGTAACCGTCAATATAGATGAAACAGTCACTTTCCTAAGTTGAGAAGTTGTCCTGGTAGGGTGAGAATGGAGCAGAAGGGGAACCATAGCTAGGTCGTTAAATCTTTTAACGTCATCATGCATGGCTAAACTAAATATGTCTCCTCTCTTGTTAAGCGCAGAGCTATACATTCAAGTTAAGCCTTTAGTTCCATTCCACACATGCAAATTAGACACTGAATTTATAAGTGAAATGGTGTTTATGAGAAAACAACAGGTAAACAGCTCCGAGACGAGAGAGAGCTTTTTAACGGTGAGCCAGTTGGATTTGGACTGAAATGGAACTTAAGCTTGGTGTTTGTTTGTAAAGGAAGTGCTTAAAAGGTTACCTAAAAACGCTTACTTAATACATGCGTTACTATTTAATTAACGGGTAAAGTATTTTCACTCTGCCATTGACAGAAATGTATTAATTAATTAGTAATTGTTCCATGTTTGTGCTTCATGTGAAGAACACTGACCAAAAATATCCTGTATTTAGTATACTCAGACAATAATTGTAATTTCTAAGCACGTATTTCTCTACGTCCGTGATATATTCTCTTGTTTTGTTCCCAGGTGGTGTGCAAGCAGCTTGGTTTTGACCCCAGCAGCGTGTCAGACTATCAGTTGTTAGGGGGCGTCTCTGAAGCTGTTAGAATCTACTACAACTACACAGGAAACGCTCCCTGTCTCAACACCTCCTCCACGGCTACAGGGAACCTGGGCTTCGTCGGCTGGTACTACCAGGTATCGCAGAATCACAGCCTGTTTCTGAAATGGCATCCTATTCCCTATATAGAGCTCTGGGTCAAGTAGTGACCTGTACAGAGAATAGAGCTCTGGGTCTAGTAGTGACCTGTAGAGAGCTAGGGCCGACAACAGGCGGTAAAATCACCAGGAATTCAGCTAAAAATGAGTTTAATTTAGGAAATCTGTTCCCAAGTATTCCCACGAATAAAAAAAGAGATGTGATCATGTCTCAATGAGTACGTTTACATGCACACTAATAATTTGATATTAAACTGGTTATGGCAGTAGGCAGATTACGGCATTAGTCATGTAAACCCCTCACTCTGCTTATCTTAATCGGTGTACAGTCAAAATGGAAGTAAGCATACGCCGGCTAAAACATCTAGTTTTCTGAGCAATCTTTAAAATATTAGGACGTGTAAACCCCTTAATCAGAGTTACAGCTATGTGTTTGATCTGCGCGAGTGAAGTGAGACCCTGTTAGCCTGGTCCTCTATATGGACCCTGTTAGCCTGGTCCTCTATATGGACCCTGTTAGCCTGGTCCTCTATATGGACCCTGTTAGCCTGGTCCTCTATATGGACCCTGTTAGCCTGGTCCTCTATATGGACCCTGTTAGCCTGGTCCTCTATATGGACCCTGTTAGCCTGGTCCTCTATATGGACCCTGTTAGCCTGGTCCTCTATATGGACCCTGTTAGTCTGGTCCTCTATATGGACCCTGTTAGCCTGGTCCTCTATATGGACCCTGTTAGCCTGGTCCTCTATATGGACCCTGTTAGTCTGGTCCTCTATATGGACCCTGTTAGCCTGGTCCTCTATATGGACCCTGTTAGCCTGGTCCTCATATGGACCCTGTTAGCCTGGTCCTCTATATGGACCCTGTTAGCCTGGTCCTCTATATGGACCCTGTTAGTCTGGTCCTCTATGGACCCTGTTAGCCTGGTCCTCTATATGGACCCTGTTAGCCTGGTCCTCTATATGGACCCTGTTAGTCTGGTCCTCTATATGGACCCTGTTAGCCTGGTCCTCTATATGGACCCTGTTAGCCTGGTCCTCTATATGGACCCTGTTAGTCTGGTCCTCTATATGGACGCTGTTAGCCTGGTCCTCTATATGGACCCTGTTAGCCTGGTCCTCTATATGGACCCTGTTAGCCTGGTCCTCTATATGGACCCTGTTAGCCTGGTCCTCATATGGACCCTGTTAGCCTGGTCCTCTATATGGACCCTGTTAGCCTGGTCCTCTATATGGACCCTGTTAGCCTGGTCCTCTATATGGACCCTGTTAGCCTGGTCCTCTATATGGACCCTGTTAGCCTGGTCCTCTATATGGACCCTGTTAGCCTGGTCCTCTATATGGACCCTGTTAGCCTGGTCCTCTATATGGACCCTGTTAGTCTGGTCCTCTATATGGACCCTGTTAGCCTGGTCCTCTATATGGACCCTGTTAGCCTGGTCCTCTATATGGACCCTGTTAGCCTGGTCCTCTATATGGACCCTGTTAGCCTGGTCCTCTATATGGACCCTGTTAGCCTGGTCCTCTATATGGACCCTGTTAGCCTGGTCCTCTATATGGACCCTGTTAGCCTGGTCCTCTATATGGACCCTGTTAGCCTGGTCCTCTATATGGACCCTGTTAGCCTGGTCCTCTATATGGACCCTGTTAGCCTGGTCCTCTATATGGACCCTGTTAGCCTGGTCCTCTATATGGACCCTGTTAGCCTGGTCCTCTATATGGACCCTGTTAGCCTGGTCCTCATATGGACCCTGTTAGCCTGGTCCTCTATATGGACCCTGTTAGCCTGGTCCTCTATATGGACCCTGTTAGCCTGGTCCTCTATATGGACCCTGTTAGCCTGGTCCTCTATATGGACCCTGTTAGTCTGGTCCTCTATATGGACCCTGTTAGCCTGGTCCTCTATATGGACCCTGTTAGCCTGGTCCTCTATATGGACCCTGTTAGCCTGGTCCTCTATATGGACCCTGTTAGCCTGGTCCTCTATATGGACCCTGTTAGCCTGGTCCTCTATGGACCCTGCTAGCCTGGTCCTCTATATGGACCCTGTTAGCCTGGTCCTCTATATGGACCCTGTTAGCCTGGTCCTCTATATGGACCCTGTTAGCCTGGTCCTCTATATGGACCCTGTTAGCCTGGTCCTCTATATGGACCCTGTTAGCCTGGTCCTCTATATGGACCCTGTTAGCCTGGTCCTCTATATGGACCCTGTTAGCCTGGTCCTCTATATGGACCCTGTTAGCCTGGTCCTCTATATGGACCCTGTTAGCCTGGTCCTCTATATGGACCCTGTTAGCCTGGTCCTCTATATGGACCCTGTTAGCCTGGTCCTCTATATGGACCCTGTTAGCCTGGTCCTCTATATGGACCCTGTTAGCCTGGTCCTCTATATGGACCCTGTTAGCCTGGTCCTCTATATGGACCCTGTTAGCCTGGTCCTCTATATGGACCCTGTTAGCCTGGTCCTCTATATGGACCCTGTTAGCCTGGTCCTCTATATGGACCCTGTTAGCCTGGTCCTCTATATGGACCCTGTTAGCCTGGTCCTCTATATGGACCCTGTTAGCCTGGTCCTCTATATGGACCCTGTTAGCCTGGTCCTCTATATGGACCCTGTTAGCCTGGTCCTCTATATGGACCCTGTTAGTCTGGTCCTCTATATGGACCCTGTTAGCCTGGTCCTCTATATGGACCCTGTTAGTCTGGTCCTCTATATGGACCCTGTTAGTCTGGTCCTCTATATGGACCCTGTTAGCCTGGTCCTCTATATGGACCCTGTTAGTCTGGTCCTCTATATGGACCCTGTTAGCCTGGTCCTCTATATGGACCCTGTTAGCCTGGTCCTCTATATGGACCCTGTTAGCCTGGTCCTCTATATGGACCCTGTTAGCCTGGTCCTCTATATGGACCCTGTTAGCCTGGTCCTCTATATGGACCCTGTTAGCCTGGTCCTCTATATGGACCCTGTTAGCCTGGTCCTCTATATGGACCCCTGTTAGCCTGGTCCTCTATATGGACCCTGTTAGCCTGGTCCTCTATATGGACCCTGTTAGCCTGGTCCTCTATATGGACCCTGTTAGCCTGGTCCTCTATATGGACCCTGTTAGCCTGGTCCTCTATATGGACCCTGTTAGCCTGGTCCTCTATATGGACCCTGTTAGCCTGGTCCTCTATATGGACCCTGTTAGCCTGGTCCTCTATATGGACCCTGTTAGCCTGGTCCTCTATATGGACCCTGTTAGCCTGGTCCTCTATATGGACCCTGTTAGCCTGGTCCTCATATGGACCCTGTTAGCCTGGTCCTCTATATGGACCCTGTTAGTCTGGTCCTCTATATGGACCCTGTTAGTCTGGTCCTCTATATGGACCCTGTTAGCCTGGTCCTCTATATGGACCCTGTTAGCCTGGTCCTCTATATGGACCCTGTTAGCCTGGTCCTCTATATGGACCCTGTTAGCCTGGTCCTCTATATGGACCCTGTTAGCCTGGTCCTCTATATGGACCCTGTTAGCCTGGTCCTCTATATGGACCCTGTTAGCCTGGTCCTCTATATGGACCCTGTTAGCCTGGTCCTCTATATGGACCCTGTTAGCCTGGTCCTCTATATGGACCCCTGTTAGCCTGGTCCTCTATATGGACCCTGTTAGCCTGGTCCTCTATATGGACCCTGTTAGCCTGGTCCTCTATATGGACCCTGTTAGCCTGGTCCTCTATATGGACCCTGTTAGCCTGGTCCTCTATATGGACCCTGTTAGCCTGGTCCTCTATATGGACCCTGTTAGCCTGGTCCTCTATATGGACCCTGTTAGCCTGGTCCTCTATATGGACCCTGTTAGCCTGGTCCTCTATATGGACCCTGTTAGCCTGGCCCTCTATATGGACCCTGTTAGCCTGGTCCTCTATATGGACCCTGTTAGCCTGGCCCTCTATATGGACCCTGTTAGCCTGGTCCTCTATATGGACCCTGTTAGCCTGGTCCTCTATATGGACCCTGTTAGTCTGGTCCTCTATATGGACCCTGTTAGTCTGGTCCTCTATATGGACCCTGTTAGCCTGGTCCTCTATATGGACCCTGTTAGTCTGGTCCTCTATATGGACCCTGTTAGCCTGGTCCTCTATATGGACCCTGTTAGCCTGGTCCTCTATATGGACCCTGTTAGCCTGGTCCTCTATATGGACCCTGTTAGCCTGGTCCTCTATATGGACCCTGTTAGCCTGGTCCTCTATATGGACCCTGTTAGCCTGGTCCTCTATATGGACCCTGTTAGCCTGGTCCTCTATATGGACCCTGTTAGCCTGGTCTCTATATGGACCCTGTTAGCCTGGTCCTCTATATGGACCCTGTTAGCCTGGTCCTCTATATGGACCCTGTTAGCCTGGTCCTCTATATGGACCCTGTTAGCCTGGTCCTCTATATGGACCCTGTTAGCCTGGTCCTCTATATGGACCCTGTTAGCCTGGTCCTCTATATGGACCCTGTTAGCCTGGTCCTCATATGGACCCTGTTAGCCTGGTCCTCTCATGGACCCTGTTAGCCTGGTCCTCTATTGGACCCTGTTAGCCTGGTCCTCTATATGGACCCTGTTAGTCTGGTCCTCTATATGGACCCTGTTAGTCTGGTCCTCTATATGGACCCTGTTAGCCTGGTCCTCTATATGGACCCTGTTAGCCTGGTCCTCTATATGGACCCTGTTAGCCTGGTCCTCTATATGGACCCTGTTAGCCTGGTCCTCTATATGGACCCTGTTAGCCTGGTCCTCTATATGGACCCTGTTAGCCTGGTCCTCTATATGGACCCTGTTAGTCTGGTCCTCTATATGGACCCTGTTAGCCTGGCCCTCTATATGGACCCTGTTAGCCTGGTCCTCTATATGGACCCTGTTTGTCTGGTCCTCTATATGGACCCTGTTAGCCTTAACAGCTTCTCTCCCCCTCTCCCTCCCCAGGCGTGTACAGAGATGGTGATGCCGCTTTGTACTGACGGGGTGCAGGACATGTTTGAGCCCCAGGACTGGAACTTCCAGGCCTTTTCAGACGAGTGCCACGCCCTGTTTGGGGTGCGTCCACGGGCTGACTGGGCAGACACAGTCTACGGAGGACTGGACATCGCTTCTCACAGCAACATAATCTTCAGGTAAACTAACACCTGCTGATTTCACTGATTGAGGGACAGAAGATTTACCGGACCATGTAACTAGAGATTGCGACTGGAATTATTCCTGGACATGTCAATCTAACTTGGACTTGGAGTTTCGCATCATGCCTAAGTACAGTCCTCGCCATGCGTTATTCACAATCATCAACAGGTTCTCATGCCTTTATGCTTAAATAATACACTGTTAGAGGTTCAGCCATCTTAAATAATACACAGTTACACAGTAGGGGTTCAGCCATCTTAAATAATACACTGTTACCCAGTAGAGGTTCAGCCATCTTAAATAATACACTGTTACCCAGAGGTTCAGCCATCTTAAATAATACACTGTTACCCAGAGGTTCAGCCATCTTAAATAATACACTGTTACACAGTAGGGGTTCAGCCATCTTAAATAATACACTGTTACCCAGTAGAGGTTCAGCCATCTTAAATAATACACTGTTACACAGTAGAGGTTCAGCCATCTTAAATAATACACTGTTACCCAGAGGTTCAGCCATCTTAAATAATACACTGTTACACAGTAGGGGTTCAGCCATCTTAAATAATACACTGTTACCCAGAGGTTCAGCCATCTTAAATAATACACTGTTACCCAGAGGTTCAGCCATCTTAAATAATACACTGTTACCCAGTAGAGGTTCAGCCATCTTAAATAATACACTGTTACCCAGTAGAGGTTCAGCCATCTTAAATAATACACTGTTACCCAGTAGAGGTTCAGCCATCTTAAATAATACACTGTTACCCAGTAGAGGTTCAGCCATCTTAAATAATACACTGTTACCCAGTAGAGGTTCAGCCATCTTAAATAATACACTGTTACCCAGTAGAGGTTCAGCCATCTTAAATAATACACTGTTACCCAGTAGAGGTTCAGCCATCTTAAATAATACACTGTTACCCAGTAGGGGTTCAGCCATCTTAAATAATACACTGTTACCCAGTAGAGGTTCAGCCATCTTAAATAATACACTGTTACCCAGTAGAGGTTCAGCCATCTTAAATAATACACTGTTACCCAGTAGAGGTTCAGCCATCATAAATAATACACTGCTGTTGTTTGGATCCTGGATGCTGATTGGACAAGTAGCATTCCAAGCCGTGCTGTACTATGCCTGCAAACAGTTCCATCTGAAAATGATCACTGCGCCTCCATAAGAATATCATGGTCATAGATGGTAAAGGGGTCAGTGGACGCAGACGTTCCATTGGCCAGACGTTCCATTGGCCAGACGTTCCATTGGCCAGACGTTCCATCGGCCAGACATTCCATTGACCAGACAATAGCCTGATTGTAGGCTAATTTGGCTGAGGGGCAATGAGGAGATTCTGTATCTTTCCCCCCACGGTATCTTTCCCCCCACGGTATCTTCCCCCCACGGTATCTTTCCCCGCACGGTATCTTTCCATCCCACGGTATCTTTCCCCCCACTGTATCTTTCCCCCCACGGTATCTTCCCCCCACGGTATCTTTCCCCCCACGGTATCTTTCCATCCACATTTCCCCCCGGTATCTTTCCCCCACGGTATCTTTCCCCCCACGGTATCTTTCCCCCCCCACGGTATCTTTCCCCCACGGTATCTTTCCCCCATGGTATCTTTCCCCCCACGGTATCTTTCCCCCATGGTATCTTTCCCCCCACGGTATCTTTCCCCCCATGGTATCTTTCCCCCCATGGTATCTTTCCCCCCATGGTATCTTTCCCCCCACGGTATCTTTCCCCCCACGGTATCTTTCCCCCCACGGTATCTTTCCCCCATGGTATCTTTACCCCCACGGTATCTTCCCCCCACGCATTTCCATGGCAATTCCATTGTTTTGGTTGAGTTTGGTTTACCACATCTACAGTATGTTGCTGTCTGAGTCATCTCTTGTATTTATCTCAACTCGCACTTTATTTCCCCTTTGCTTCCAGCCTAGCGTTTGGTTTGGTACAGCGGGGGTTAATATAAGCCTCGCTGTCTGCCTGTCTGACCTCGGAAACAGTGTTTCACTTTTGAATTTCGATCTCTTTACCAAACATAGAGGGAATGGTGCCAAGACACTACAACTGTTTCTGAGCCAGTCGAAATCACGCATCATCGTCATTATCACGGACATATCCAAGTACATGCCAATAGAAAAAAAAGCTCAAACAAATGAAAATGCAGCTAGTGTCTTGTCATTCCAGGTTCAATGTTTGACGTGACTGAGTTAGCTGAGCTAGTCAGCAAGTGGCAAGAACGTTATCCAGCCTGCATAGCAACCATTTTGTTTAGAACGGACGACCAGTCCTTTTGCGTAGCAACTATTCAAAAATAATGAATGACTGGCTGGGCGTCTGTAGCAACATGACCAAAATAACTAACAACCAGATTTTTGTCTGGACTATATCTTCTGGTGGAAGAATTACATTGTATGAATTTACTTATCCAAATAACGTTTTAATGAAAATATGTAATGTATTGTTATTTTAATATGTTGGTAACAGATTTATAAAAGCAATAAGGTACACGTCGGGCTGAACATACAGTGGGGGAAAAAGTATTTAGTCAGCCACCAATTGTGCAAGTTCTCCCACTTAAAAAGATGAGAGAGGCCTGTAATTTTCATCATAGGTACACGTCAACTATGACAGACAAATTGAGGAAAAAAATTCCAGAAAATCACATTGTAGGATTTTTTATGAATTTATTTGCAAATTATGGTGGAAAATAAGTATTTGGTCACCTACAAACAAGCAAGATTTCTGGCTCTCACAGACCTGTAACTTCTTCTTTAAGAGGCTCCTCTGTCCTCCACTCGTTACCTGTATTAATGGCACCTGTTTGAACTTGTTATCAGTATAAAAGACACCTGTCCACAACCTCAAACAGTCACACTCCAAACTCCACTATGGCCAAGACCAAAGAGCTGTCAAAGGACACCAGAAACAAAATTGTAGACCTGCACCAGGCTGGGAAGACTGAATCTGCAATAGGTAAGCAGCTTGGTTTGAAGAAATCAACTGTGGGAGCAATTATTAGGAAATGGAAGACATACAAGACCACTGATAATCTCCCTCGATCTGGGGCTCCACGCAAGATCTTACCCCGTGGGGTCAAAATGATCACAAGAACGGTGAGCAAAAATCCCAGAACCACACGGGGGGACCTAGTGAATGACCTGCAGAGAGCTGGGACCAAAGTAACAAAGTCTACCATCAGTAACACACTCACGCCAGGGACTCAAATCCTGCAGTGCAAGACGTGTCCCCCTGCTTAAGCCAGTACATGTCCAGGCCCGTCTGAAGTTTGCTAGAGTGCATTTGGATGATCCAGAAGAGGATTGGGAGAATGTCATATGGTCAGATGAAACCAAAATAGAACTTTTTGGTAAAAACTTAACTCGTCGTGTTTGGAGGACAAAGAATGGTGAGTTGCATCCAAAGAACACCATACCTACTGTGAAGCATGGGGGTGGAAACATCATGCTTTGGGGCTGTTTTTCTGCAAAGGGACCAGGACGACTGATCCGTGTAAAGGAAAGAATGAATGGGGCCATGTATCATGAGATTTTGAGTGAAAACCTCCTTCCATCAGCAAGGGCATTGAAGATGAAACGTGGCTGGGTCTTTCAGCATGACAATGATCCCAAACACACCGCCCGGGCAACGAAGGAGTGGCTTCGTAAGAAGCATTTCAAGGTCCTGGAGTGGCCTAGCCAGTCTCCAGATCTCAACCCCATAGAAAATCTTTGGAGGGAGTTGAAAGTCCGTGTTGCCCAGCGACAGCCCCAAAACATCACTGCTCTAGAGGAGATCTGCATGGAGGAATGGGCCAAAATACCAGCAACAGTGTGTGAAAACCTTGTGAAGACTTACAGAAAACGTTTGACCTGTGTCATTGCCAACAAAGGGTATATAACAAGTATTGAGAAACTTTTGTTATTGACCAAATACTTATTTTCCACCATAATTTGCAAATAAATTCATTAAAAATCCTACAATGTGATTTTCTGGATTTTTTCCCCTCATTTTGTCTGTCATAGTTGACGTGTACCTATGATGAAAATTACAGGCCTCTCTCATCTTTTTAAGTGGGAGAACTTGCACAATTGGTGGCTGACTAAATACTTTTTTTCCCCACTGTATAAGGCTATCATGTCAGGGCGGCAGGTAGCTTAGTGGTTAAGAGCGTTATGCCAGTAACCGAAAAATTGCTGGTTCTAATCCCTGAGCCGACTAGGTGAAAAATCTGTCTGTGCCCTTGAGCAAGGCACTTAACCCTAATTGCTCATGTAAGTCGCTCTGGATAAGAGCGTCTGCTAAATGACTAGAATGTAAAATGTAAATGTAATGTCAGGCCGAACAACGCATCTTACCTGTGACTGTATTCATGATACAGCGCTGTCTCTTGTGCCTTATTGCTTAAATAGAGGTTCAGCCATTTTATGGTATTCCATGTTAACTTTCTCTGTTTGATCCTCCTTCCTTAAAAAAGGGCCATGTAAATAAATGTCCATCTCCTCTAAACTGTTACAGTAACGGAGGACTGGACCCGTGGTCAAGTGGCGGGGTGACCCGAAACATCTCGGACTCGGTGGTTGCCATAGTGATACCTGACGGAGCTCACCACCTGGACCTACGCTACAACAATGAATATGACCCTCAAAGCGTCCTCTCAGCCCGCTCCCTGGAGGTGGAATACTTCAAACTGTGGATCACACAGGCCAGGAAATCAAATGCCAGGTTATATCACTCTGAACTACAACTCCCAGGTTAGATCACTCTGAACTACAACTACCAAGCTAAATCACTCTGAACTACAACTCCCAGGTTAGATCACTCTGAACTACAACTACCAAGCTAAATCACTCTGAACTACAACTACCAAGCTAAATCACTCTGAACTACAACTACCAAGCTAAATCACTCTGAACTACAACTCCCAGGTTAGATCACTCTGAACTACAACTACCAAGCTAAATCACTCTGAACTACAACTACCAAGCTAAATCACTCTGAACTATAACTACCAAGCTAAATCACTCTGAACTACAACTCCCAGGTTAGATCACTCTGAACTACAACTACCAGGCTAAATCACTCTGGACTTAAACTGCCAAGCTAAATCACTCTGAACTACAACTACCAGGCTAAATCACTCTGAACTTAAACACCCAGGGTCGGCCTGAAATATCACCCTATTCCCTATGTAGTCCACTACTATTAACCATGACCCCTAGGAAAGTAGTGCGCTAGACGCAGCCACAGCCTACCTGAAGCTAAAGACCATACCATATAGCATGTGGCTTTGTTCCAAAACCATCTCTAGCATACTACTTAGAAGGGAGCAATGTATTGGACATGTATTCTAAGTGATATTGCTAGTGTGGACATTGAAACTAAGCCTATGTTTTGCGTCCCAAAAGGCACCCTATTCCCTACATAGTGCACTACTTTTTTACCTTATGGGCCCTGTTCAAAAAGAGTGCACTCTGTATGAAATAGGGTGCCATATAATGCAGACATTCTCTACAACTGGAATGTATTGATGTATTTTCACTGGAAGATTGTTTTGAGACGTGATGAGCTTAAGGAAGAGCAATGTTGAGTTAGTGATTTCAATGATTGGTTATAGTGTTCTCTGTTTCGTGCCAAAGTCTCTTTTTTTTTTACGGGTGTATGCTTTTCAATCAGTGTCAGAAAGGGCTAGACTATCAAATGAAAAACTAAATAAATATCTTCTTAATTTGAAAATTAAATACATTTTCACATAACACCAGATTAGATAATTCAGTTACAGTATTTATTGTGTTGAATTTGAAGTGTGATAGCTTACACATATATCAGAACAACAGTTGTGTTTATTGGATAATTAGGACAGAAAATATTTATTTAACAATTCTCAGGAAATAAGTATGCTTTTTTTGTAAGTGTTTACAATTCTTTGTAATTGACAATTTTGTTAAACTAGAATTAGCATTAGTCAGTTCTAAAAGTTTTTAAGTAATTGATAACATTCACTTGTAGTTTTTACAGTTTTTATACTACGGCATATGGTTGTATTTGGTCCAGAATTGACCCATATTTAACAACGACAGTATAAGGGCTGGACCCAGCAGTGTATCTCCATGTTGTGTTACCATGTTTCATTGACTTTAATGACTATGGCTGTCAAGCAATATCCCTGTAATGTCTTACTGCCTTTGCCATGTGTTGTGGCCAGATTAAAAGCCATTTTACTTTGATACTGGTTTTGTCTTTCTTGGCAACTCTAAAATCACAAACTGAATACTTGCTAAATAAATAATGTGTATTCTACATTGAACATTAGAAAGATTTGGACATTTGATGGACTAGTCATTGGCGTAACAATTAGCCATATGTAGACGTCAGACGGGTAGTTCTACAATCTATATATTCATCCTGTTCCCTGTTAAACTGAGTGTTCCATGACAGAATGACCAGGGGAATCCAGGTGAAAGCTACGATCCGTTATTGACCAGGGGAATCCGGGTGAAAGCTACGATCCGTTATTGACCAGGGGAATCCGGGTGAAAGCTACGATCCGTTATTGATGTCACTTGTTAAATCCACTTCAATCAGTGTAGATGAAGGGGAGGAGACAGGTTAAAGAAGGATTTTTAAGCCTTGAGACAATTGAGACATGGATTGTGTATGTGTGCCATTCAGAGGGTGAATTTCCAGTGTGTATCAAGAATGGCCCACCACCCAAAGGACATCCAGCCAACTAGACACAACCGTGGGAAGCATTGGAGTCAACATGGGCCAGCATCCCTGTGGAACGCTTTTGACACCTAGTAGAGTCCATGCCCCGACGAATTGAGGTTGTTCTGAGGGCAAAAAGGGGGGGGTGGGGGTGCAACTCAATATTAGGAAGGTGTTCCTAATGTTTTGTTCACTCAGTGTAGATATTCATTCTGTTGCCAGTCACAGCAGTAGCATGTGGTTGTGATTTAATAAAAAGCATAAAAAGCCAATCGGAGGAGACCAATAACAGCGCTGGTGGTGGGAGGGGGATAGAAGATAGCGTGGTAAAGTCACAGTTTGCATCCCAAATGACACCCTATTGCCTATTTAGTGCACTACTTATGACCAGGACCCAAGTGGTGCACTATATAGAGAATAGGGTGCCATTTGGGACACAGCCACAGTGACTGGTGGGAGTGAAGTGTTGACCCTAACCCCATGCGGACCAGCCTGTGGGATTCCCCCTGGAACAGATTCATACAGCTGGGAACCTCAAAAGCTTTTTAAATTGCTGTACCTAGACGGGCGTAGAAGGGCCACGGTCCCCCGTCAGCTAACCCCTGCTAGCAATATTATTAATACTACACATGGGGGGCCAAAGAGGGAGGGAGGGAGGGAGGGCTAGGGTGGGAAGGAAGGAGGGCCAGGGGGGGAAGGAGGGAGTGCCGGGGAGTGTGGGAAGGAGGGGGGAGGGAGGGAGGGGTGGAGTGGTTGAAGGGGTTGCTGGAAGGTTATAGGAGGGAGGTGGGTGGGGGGGTACTGGGAAAGAGGGTGAAGGACGGGAAGAGGGAGAGAAGGACAGAGGGAGGAGGAGGGAGGAGGGAGGGAGGGAGGGAGGGAGGAGGGAGGGAGGGAGGGAGGGAGGGAGGGAGGGAGAGTTTATGGGGTTTTGTGGTTCACAGTGAAGTCACTGCTCTCAGAGTTGTGTAGATTTTATGAAGTTGAAAGTCTTGACAATCTTCCTACGTTCTTACACAAACCCCATAATAATAATCCTGAAAATAATCCTGAACTTGTCAGTTATTGTGGTGTTGTAAAAGGAGGGTTCATAACAGTTGATAACACCAAACTTCCACAACATTTTGTCAGAATCTCAAAGGTCCCTGTTGTTTACAAGTGCGATCACTGGAATGTGAGATGTAATCTACACCTCCATTAGGCTGATAGAAATCCTCATTATTTACTTTAATGTTTTTCAATTTGAGCGTCATTATTTCTATGTAGCCTACACTTTCTCCTTCTGAACTTCTAATGCCAGTGGGATGAGTGTGGCTTCCTGACAATGATGAAGAGCAACGGCTTCAAAGCAGTTCCACCTCCGACTCCGCCAAAACATCAGCTATGTGGGTGTTGACTATCACCAGGTAACGCTTGATCCGATTGGATCTTTGTCTCGCTGGTCCGACTATCAGAGGTCCCCTTGTAAAGAAACCCCCTCAGTCTTTCTTCGACATGGTTTTGCGACATTATTTAGTTGGAATATACTTGTACTGAGTATGAGCTTGATACTGAGTATGTTGTTGGTACGGTGTATTGATAGACAGTATGTTGTTGGTACGCTGTATTGATAGACAGTATGTTGTTGGTACGGTGTATTGATAGACGATATGTATTGTCGGTGTATTGATAGACAGTATGTTGTTGGTACGCTGTATTGATAGACAGTATGTTGTTGGTACGGTGTATTGATAGACAGTATGTTGTTGGTACGGTGTATTGATAGACAGTATGTTGTTGGTACGGTGTATTGATAGACAGTATGTTGTTGAGTACGGTATATTGATAGACAGTATGTTGTTGGTACGGTGTATTGATAGACAGTATGTTGTTGGTACGGTGTATTGATAGACAGTATGTTGTTGGTACGGTGTATTGATAGACAGTATGTTGTTGGTACGGTGTATTGATAGACAGTATGTTGTTGGTACGGTGTATTGATAGACAGTATGTTGTTGGTACGGTGTATTGATAGACAGTATGTTGTTGGTACGGTGTATTGATAGACAGTATGTTGTTGGTAGCGGTGTATTGATAGACAGTATGTTGTTGGAATGCGTGTATTGATAGACAGTATGTTGTTGGTACGGTGTATTGATAGACAGTATGTTGTTGGTACGGTGTATTGATAGACAGTATGTTGTTGTACGGGTGTATTGATAGACAGTATGTTGTTGTAATGCGGTGTATTGATAGACAGTATGTTGTTGGTACGGTGTATTGATAGACAGTATGCTGTTGGTACGGTGTATTGATAGACAGTATGTTGTTGGTACGGTGTATTGATAGACAGTATGTTGTTGGTACGTGTATTGATAGACAGTATGTTGTTGGTACGGTGTATTGATAGACAGTATGTTGTTGGTACGGTGTATTGATAGACAGTATGTTGTTGGTACGGTGTATTGATAGACAGTATGTTGTTGGTACGGTGTATTGATAGACAGTATGTTGTTGGTACGGTGTATTGATAGACAGTATGTTGTTGGTAAGGTGTATTGATAGACAGTATGTTGTTGAATACGGTGTATTGATAGACAGTATGTTGTTGGTACGGTGTATTGATAGACAGTATGTTGTTGGTAAGTGTATTGATAGACAGTATGTTGTTGGTACGTGTATTGATAGACAGTATGTTGTTGGTACGGTGTATTGATACATAGACAGTATGTTGTTGTATGGATATGGTGTATTGATAGACAGTATGTTGTTGGTACGGTGTATTGATAGACAGTATGTTGTTGTACGGTGTATTGATAGACAGTATGTTGTTGGTACGGTGTATTGATAGACAGTATGTTGTTGGTGCGGTGTATTGATAGACAGTATGTTGTTGGTACGGTGTATTGATAGACAGTATGTTGTTGGTACGGTGTATTGATTGACAGTATGTTGTTGGTACGGTGTATTGATAGACAGTATGTTGTTGGTGCGGTGTATTGATAGACAGTATGTTGTTGGTACGGTGTATTGATAGACAGTATTGTTGGTACGGTGTATTGATAGACAGTATGTTGTTGGTACGGTGTATTGATAGACAGTATGTTGTTGGTACGGTGTATTGATAGACAGTATGTTGTTGGTACGGTGTATTGATAGACAGTATGTTGTTGGTACGGTGTATTGATAGACAGTATGTTGTTGGTACGGTGTATTGATAGACAGTATGTTGTTGGATCGGTGTATTGATAGACAGTATGTTGTTGGTACGGTGTATTGATAGACAGTATGTTGTTGGTACGGTGTATTGATAGACAGTATGGTGTTGGTACGGTGTATTGATAGACAGTATGTTGTTGGTACGGTGTATTGATAGACAGTATGGTGTTGGTACGGTGTATTGATAGACAGTATGTTGTTGGTACGGTGTATTGATAGACAGTATGTTGTTCATCAGGTCACGTGGTACGGCGTATCAGACACAAAGCCAGACTTCCATGACATTTTGTCAAAATCTCAGAGGTCCCCTCCCTCCCTGGTATAGAAATAACCTCCCCTAGCTCCCCTTGCTAACAGATCCTTTACTTTTCTCCTCTGAACAGCAACTCACAGTCATTAATTTGGCTGACCCTTTTCTGTGCCCCTGACACTCCCATCAATCAACTGTGTTCTTAGTGTGGGCCTGACCTCTGGGATCCGAGTGTGTCGCAGAGCAGACAGGGACCACACACTACTGGGAAGAGATTAGGGCTGTGGGGTGTCGCATCGCATTGCCCTGAGGAGGGTTGGGTGGGGCGGGGAGGGGGACAGGGTGGGTACCTGGGGAGTGGTGTTGGGTGGGAGTCTGGGGGGTTTGGGTGCCTGGGGGTGGTGGTGGTTGTTGTTGGTGGGTGCTGAGTGAGGAAGAGGACGGTGTGGTGGCTGATGTTTAACAATATCCAAACAACATGGAACTGTGTACTGGGGAAACAGATCTTCTTGCTCATCAGTGGGCTAGTTAGTAGCGATGGATGGGACATAGAAAATGGGTTAAATTCATCAGATTATTTCTTTTCTTTTCTTCTGTTGCCGGTTTTATTCCCAGGGTTTGATGATGTTCACCTTGATAAAGGTTGATAAAGGTCATCACAAAGTATTTTGACCCTTCGTCCAGTAAATGCAGGTACTAGGCAGTCTTGTTCAAGGGAGCCAATACATCTCCTCGGTCTCTTTCTTTTAATGTGTGTTTTTCGGAATCAGAGCATCAGGCTGGGAGCTCTGAATGACCGTCCGGTAAAACCAAGGCTTGTGAGTCAGACGAGGGGAAAACATCCTCCCTCCCTGCCATGGTCCCAAATGACACCCTATATAGTGCACTACAAAGTCGTTGTCTTTGTTGTTTGATAGAACCGTTAAAAAATAACCAGAGAGATGCTCCATGAATGTGAATACTGTATATGACCTAATTATGATGTAATATTCTTTCTGTTGCCTTTTTCTCTCCTTCTGGTGTCAACATTAGAATAGAGGCGCGAGATACTATGAATATCTATTTTGGATACCCTGCTTTTCTGTAAAGAGAGAGAGAGAGAAAAGAGAGCGCGAGCGAGAGGAGGAGGGAGAGAGAGGAGGGAGAGAGAAGGAGAGAGAGCGAGAGAGAGAGAGAAGGAGAGAGAGAGGAGGGAGAGAGAAGGAGAGAGAAGGAGAGAGAGAGAAGGAGAGAGAGAGAGAGGGAGAGAGAGAGAAGGAGAGAGAGAGAGAGAGAGAGAGAGAGAGAGAGAGAGGAGAGAGAGAGAGAGAGAGAAGAGAGAGTAGAGAGAGGGAGAGAGAGAGAGAGAGAGAGAGAGAGAGAGCGAGAGAGAGAGAGAGAGAGAGAGAGAGAGAGAGAGAGAGAGAGAGAGAGAGAGAGAGAGAGAGAGAGAGAGAGAGAGAGAGAGAGAGAGAGAGAGAGAGAGAGAACACCCCATAAAGGCCTGAAGAGAAAAGCTTGTTTTTTTACAGAAGCGCTACGTTTCTTATTGTCCTACAACTGTTTATTGTGCTTCCATGTCAGCAGCTATTCTGAGCGTCTCGTTCAGACCGGGTCTTGTGTTGGGCCACAGATAATGAGATCAGTACTATCACTTTCACTGTCCCCTCTTCTCCCACCGCAGGAATTTACATGAGAATACAAGTTTCTGGATGGACCCTTCTTCTCTCAAAGCGCTCAGACCCTCTCTCTCTCTCTCCCTCCTATCTGTCTCACAGCTCTAAATGATTCACTGCCTTAAAATGCACTTTCAAGAAAGGGGAAAAGAAAGAATCCATTCTTGGGGAAGTCTGTTGCAAGGACCAAAACAGCTATACCAACTGAGCCTCAGACCAGGCTGAGAGGAGAGCGCTGAGAGGAGAGAGCTGAGAGGAGAGAGCTGAGAGGAGAGAGCTGAGAGGAGAGCGCTCAGAGGAGAGCGCTGAGAGGAGAGCGCTCAGAGGAGAGAGCTGAGAGGAGAGAGCTGAGAGGAGAGAGCTGAGAGGAGAGAGCTCAGAGGAGAGAGCTGAGAGGAGAGAGCTGAGAGGAGAGAGCTGAGAGGAGAGAGCTGAGAGGAGAGAGCGCTCAGAGAGAGCGCTGAGAGGGAGAGCGCTCAGAGGAGAGAGCTGAGAGGAGAGAGCTGAGAGGAGAGAGCTGAGAGGAGAGAGCTGAGAGGAGAGAGCTGAGAGGAGAGCGCTGAGAGGAGAGCGCTGAGAGGAGAGAGCTGAGAGGAGAGAGCTGAGAGGAGAGAGCTCAGAGGAGAGCGCTGAGAGGAGAGAGCTGAGAGGAGAGAGCTGAGAGGAGAGAGCTGAGAGGAGAGAGCTGAGAGGAGAGAGCTGAGAGGAGAGAGCTGAGAGGAGAGAGCTGAGAGGAGAGCGCTGAGAGGAGAGAGCTGAGAGGAGAGAGCTGAGAGGAGAGAGCTCAGAGGAGAGCGCTGAGAGGAGAGAGCTGAGAGGAGAGAGCTGAGAGGAGAGAGCTGAGAGGAGAGAGCTGAGAGGAGAGAGCTGAGAGGAGAGAGCTGAGAGGAGAGAGCTCAGAGGAGAGCGCTGAGAGGAGAGCGCTCAGAGGAGAGAGCTGAGAGGAGAGAGCTGAGAGGAGAGAGCTGAGAGGAGAGAGCTCAGAGGAGAGAGCTGAGAGGAGAGAGCTGAGAGGAGAGAGCGCTCAGAGGAGAGCGCTGAGAGGAGAGAGCTGAGAGGAGAGAGCTGAGAGGAGAGAGCTGAGAGGAGAGAGCTGAGAGGAGAGAGCTGAGAGGAGAGAGCTGAGAGGAGAGCTGAGAGGAGAGGGGCTGAGAGAGCGCTGAGAGGAGAGAGCTGAGAGGAGAGCGCTCAGAGGAGAGCGCTGAGAGGAGAGCTGAGAGGAGGAGAGCTGAGAGGAGAGAGCTGAGAGGAGAGAGCTGAGAGGAGCTGAGAGGAGAGAGCTGAGAGGAGAGAGCTGAGAGAGAGCTGAGAGGAGAGCGCTGAGAGGAGAGCGCTGAGAGGAGAGCGCTGAGAGGAGAGAGCTGAGAGGAGAGAGCTGAGAGGAGAGAGCTGAGAGGAGAGAGCTGAGAGGAGAGAGCTGAGAGGAGAGAGCTCAGAAATTGTAGGCTGTAAAATGCAATAACATAAGCCAGATTTCCAGCATTATTTCATAAAAGCCCAAACGGTTTAAAGGAGCAGTGCAGTTAAAAATATAATTATATTTCCACACTATGAGGTGAAATAACACTCTGAAATTGTGAAAGTGATGATAGTGCCCTTTGTGGGTAAGAGCTGTTTAAAGAACATGCCTGGAATTTCAGCCTGTTCAGGTGGGATGGAACTTTTGGCCCACATCATGATGTCTCAATGTGATCTGTTTATAATAGACCAATGACTGTTCTTCTGGGTAAGTGGGTGGGCTCTAGACCATCCTGTCAGCCAATCAAGGCTGTGTATGGAAATATCTTCAAATTATTTTCATTAAACACACAGTGATTTATTAGACATACATTCATGATTTAAAAATACAATTACAAAGACTGCATAATAATAATAATAATAATAATAATAATAATAATAATAATAATAATATGCCATTTAGCAGACGCTTTTATCCAAAGCGACTTACAGTCATGTGTGCATACATTTTTACGTATGCATGGGGGGCTTTAATATGTATGTTTGTAGGCTTGTTAATTATGCGAGACACATTTTGTATTTTTACTTCAAATAGGTACATATATTTTTACTGTGGAACAATCTATCCTCCATCTAGCCTGTATTCTTCCCTCTCTCACCCCCCCAAAAAAGCCCTGATACTGTTTCCTCCTTTCAGCTTTTTCCACTTAAATCAGGATCAAGCTTTGGCACAGTGAAACTCCCAGGCAGGACTAGGACCCACACTGCATATCTCAGTGTGTTCTGGGTATTCACTATTCACAGTTAGCCAAGAGACTTCCTGTAAACATATTATTACTTACAGCGGTAAGCAGAAGCAGTAAGCAGGAACAGCAAGCAGTTTCATACTAGGCTGCATTTCCTAAGGTCAACATTTCTTCTGGCACACTGAGCTTGAACCACCACTTTATTTCCCTTTAATTTAACAGCTCCGCCAGCTTTTCCAGTTAAATCGACTGTTCATTATTGAGGGGGCTATTTTACTGTGGGGCTGTGAGGTGCACTTTAATGAATCCCTGGCACAAAGCTCCCTTTCAGAGGCTGGGGGAGAATAGGCTCTTTAGACCCTGTAGGGCTGTATGTCAAAGACCGGCTATAATAGTTGTCAGGACTGAGCAAAAATTCCCACTGCTCTGGGAATGCACCGGCCGGCCGACCGACCGACCGTGCACCAACAAGAAATCAACTTCCAACTTTAGTTCCGTGAGCAGATTAAGACGCGGAACAAGCAGGACGTTTATCTTAAATAGTAGAGTTATATTTAGGAATTGATCCCAGATACTACAGGGATACCTGTTTGTCCACCATAGAGAAAAGGCCTTTCTGAAAGACTATAGTAAACTGTGGGGTCTTGGTGACATGGTTATGAGACGGTAGAAATAGCGAATCATATTTAAGACTCTATTTATAAAAAACCCAACAATCAAGCTGGTATGAATGAAGAAATTGAATAATGCTCATAGCAATTCTTTAAGAGCACAGGATAAATTATGTCTACACTGGGACAATGGTTTTAGACATTAAAACCTTTTTAAAATGTAACATTTACTATTTATTATAAAACAACATAAAACATAATTTCAAAAGAACGACATTGCTCTAAAGGGATATTCTCCGTAGTAGACTAATATCTTTTAAGTTTCATAAAGAACGGTTTGGGTTCACAGCACACATAAACAGTGAAAGGGGGAGGAAGGGGGTTCCAACCCAATCCTACCGCTGGCTATTGTCTTGAGACACAGCGGGGAAGCTCAGACAAATCTCTCTTAGTTGCAGGTGGTCAGGCGTAAGCAAAGAGTTAAGTCCCAGGGTCCCACTGCCCCTCCCCTTTGATGTTCTGACATCATCTAGCCCCGCCCCCTGAAAGATCTCTCTCTCTCTCTCTCTCTCTCTCTCTCCTCTTCAGCTTTGCTTTCCACGAACAACAAGTGTCTGTTCCCCTCAGTTCTGTTCTGCTGTGGAGTGGAAAAAAAGTGGAGAGGAGAGGAGTGGAATTCACAGGAGCTGAATGCCCAGCCTCACAACTAGCTTCAGAACCAAGGGTTTTGGACCAACCCTATGAGCAAAAGACGTTAGAAAGACGCTGAAAATACATTATTCTCAACCACTTTTGCTCACCGGGAAGCTACCCTGGGACTAGTCTCTCTTGTGACGGTCTGAAAATCGAGTATCTGATTTGCTTCTTGTAGGTGCCAACATTACTCAGACACAGGACAAGAAGGACAAGAAGACATGCTGTGACGAGGAAGAGGCTCTTTATATTTTGGACTAGCGGCGGCGGCGGCGGCGAATGCTGAGGGCGAGGCCCACTGAGGCCCCAGTGTTTAGAAGCAGAGTAGTAATGGCCGTTCAAACTGCAATCATGAACTCTCCGTTCATGAACTTCTGTTTCCCTGGGTCGGTCATGATGGAGTATGACGCGGATAAGAGCCTGGACGGGAGTCTGCTGGGGGAGAGTGAGGAGAGAGGGGAATACAGAGAAACCACCAGGGATCTGCTCAGCTTCATAGACTCAGCCTCCAGTAACATCAAACTGGCTCTGGACAAGCCGGTCAAGTCCAAAAGGAAGGTCAACCACCGCAAGTACTTGCAGAAGCAGATCAAGAGATGTACAGGCATCATCAGTCCAACAGGGAACCCAGCAGCGACTCCAGGGGCAGGGGCCAACAAGAGAAAAGGCTCTGGCTCTCCCACTCAGCCCCAGGCCCAGCCTCAGACCCAGCCCAGCCCATTCCAGCAAGGCAAACCCCTCCACAAGCGGGACGGGCTCCAGGCCAACCTCCAGAGCAAGAGCCTGGCTGCCCTCTTCAACTCTGTCAAGGAGCCCGTCAGGGGGGAGAGAGCCAAGAAGCTTCCCCTGAGGCACCGTAATCTTCCCCCATCCTTCTTCACTGAGCCGGCCAACACCACCACCACCTCACGAGTCACCTCCACCTCAGGCATGTTCCTGGGGGATCTGGAGCGGGGAGTGGGGAACCCGGAGGCGGCCGACTTCTTTGACCTGCTGGGGCCGGACTACAGTAACATGCTCAGTGACCAGGATGTGTTTCAGGCTCGGGGCCTGTCCAGTAGGATCCTCCAACACCAGCAGACTCAGGACATAACAGACCAGGTCTCGCCCTACGACCCTCACCATCTAGTGGGAGGATTCTTGTACACAGAGCCTTGGAGTACCTCTTCTCCTTCTAAGAAGGCAGGGGAGGGCGTACGGACGGGCCCAGGACCACAGACGCCCCTGTACTGTCAGGCAGGGGAGGGCGTACGGACGGGCCCAGGACCACAGACGCCCCTGTACTGTCAGGCAGGGGAGGGCGTACGGACGGGCCCAGGACCACAGACGCCCCTGTACTGTCAGGCAGGGGAGGGCGTACGGACGGGCCCAGGACCACAGACGCCCCTGTACTGTCACTCTATGTCCGACTCCTCTGTGACAGGGTCTGGATCTGCAGAGGATAATAACTCATTGTGTACTCTGACCTTCCCCAACTTCTTCCCAGACTGCTCCGTGTCTCAGGTCTCATATGGCCTGAGTAGTGGTGGTTACAACACAACTGATTTCTCTTCTCTCTGATGAGACGTCACCGCTGCTTCCCTGGTTGGGACTGAAGGTTGAGTAGCTCTAGTGCGGCTTGCTATCGACCAGAGCTACAGGTTGAGACGCCATCTATCTATTGGTCGCGTACACAGTTTCCAGCAGGTATACAAGGTGCAGTGAATTGCGGATGTGCCCAACTCCCTCAACATTAATCAATAATCTTATAATCAATAATAACTAGTAGTATAAGTAATAGAAGAGGTAGTAGGCATATGATAATGGAGGTATTTACAAATATATAAAGTGGGTAGTGGAATTAATAGTATGTAATAAAACAGCAGCATTGACGGAGTGTGTGTGTGTGTGTGTGTGTGTGTGTGTGTGTGTGTGTGTGTGTGTGTGTGTGTGTGTATGAGTTATGTGTGCGTGAGTTATGAGTGTGTGAGTTCTGGGTGTGTGTATGAATTCTGAGTGTGTGAGTTCTGAGTGTGTGAGTTCTGGGTGTGTGAGTGTGGACATGGAGATGGAGACCAGAAGTCCCCACAAGAATAGTAAACAAACAAAAATTCAACCAACTGGGGACATTTTGCCGGTCCCCACAAGGAAAAAGGCTATTTCTAGGGTTACAATTAGTGTTAGGGTTTCGAATTAGGGTTAGGGGTTAAAAGTTAGGTTTTGAGTTAGGGTTAGGTTTAGGGTTAAGGTTAGATTTTGGGGTTAGGATAAGGGTTAGGTTTAGGGTTAAGGTTAGGTTTTGGGGTTAGGGAAAATATTATTTTGAATGGGAATCAATTGTGTGTCTCCACAAGGTTAGTAAAACAAGACTGTGTGCTTGTGTGTCTGTTTGTGTGTCTGTTTGTTTGTGTGTAAAGGTTGGATGTGTTGGTAGTCGGTGCAAATAATCTCTAAGGTGCATATATAGTCTTTCCGGTGCATATAATCTCTAAGGTGCAGGTCTGTGCAGGGAGGCAGCCAGGTTTAGCTGTTCAGCAGTCCGATGGCCTGGGGGTAGAAGCTATCTCGGAGCCTGTTGGTCCGAGACCTGATACTCCAACACCGCTTGCCAGATGGTAACAGAGTGAATAGTCCGTGGCTCAGGTGACTGGAGTCCTTGATGATCTTTCAGTGTGGGTAGTGTAGAGATTTGGTTTTCTCGTGTACTGTAATGCTCGTAAAACTGAAAGTTAATTCACTCCTAATGAAACCGTTGTATTACTCATGCCAGTCAATTTCAATATGTGTTTTGATTTGGTTTGATTCGTGCTCACAGTGGACAAGAATGCAGAGGGACATTAAGACCATACTTTAAAAACACCAGATATTACATTCAATTAAAAGAGTCCAAGATTATAATAATCCAGTTTTAACGTCACATCTGAATATTAAACAGTGCCACAAGCCCTTGAAAATGTTATAAATTTGTAGTTATTACAATGTCTCCTGGATCTTAAATTGAATCTGAACTCTCTAAAGGTGGTTGAGAAGTGTTCTGACATTTTGTTCAAAGCCGATTAATTGCCTTTTGAGGTTCAAGATGACCATCACCAGGTAGTCTACAGCACTCTGAACATCCTCCGGTTGATGACCATCACCAGGTAGTCTACAGCACTCTGAACATCCTCCGGTTGATAACCATGACCAGGTAGTCTACAGTACTCTGAACATCCTCCGGTTGATGACCATCACCAGGTAGTCTACAGTACTCTGAACATCCTCCGGTTGATGACCATCACCAGGTAGTCTACAGCACTCTGAACATCCTCCGGTTGATGACCATCACCAGGTAGTCTACAGTATTCAATCCTCCGGTTGTTGACCATCACCAGGTAGTCTACAGTATTCATGCCGTATACTGTGATTTCTCAGTCAGTCATGGATCAAACCCGGACTGTGTTGAGGACAAAAACCTTGGCAACATTTCAACATTCCCTTCAATTACACCACAACAAATGATAAAACAATAAAGCGTGACGTCTGTCTTTCAAACTATCATTGGTTTAAGTGAAGGGAAAAGTATGGTAGCTATTTGGCATGTCCAGTTCTGCTAGATCCGTCAATGGCCCCCCCTCATTGGTACAGTTAACTCTGGTTAGTTGTTTTCTGTGTACAGAGGTGAGTGGTTTACTAACAGGTTGAATTAGCAACACTGTGAATACACCATGATTAGTGCGGAAATACTAGAATCACTGAAGATGTTATGCAAGATGTAACAATTCTGGATTCTGATAATGACAAAATAAAGCTGGTCTTTATTACTACTACTACTGTTATTATTATTATTATTATTATTATTATTACTATTATTACAACATCAGAATATCCTTTTATTGTTTTCTACATCATTTGGTGTCAAACTGAGTTAATTGAGCATCACAGTTGGTGAAAAACAGTGTCTCTGTGAATAAACGATACGATACAAAGATTTTGAAACACAATTTCATGTAAAGTTAAAGACTTGGGCCCACCATAACTCGACATGACGCCTTGCTTTTTAAATAGGTGTAAGATGTTGTTTTTCAGCTATAATTTACTCACATGTACAAAGGTATCAAAGGTATCAAGATTAGTGGTCCTCTGTAGCTCAGCTGGTAGAGCACGGTGCTTGTAACGCCAAGGTAGTGGGTTCGATCCCCGGGACCACCCATACACAAAAAATAAATGTATGCACGCATGACTGTAAGTCGCTTTGGATAAAAGCGTCTGCTAAATGGCATATTATTATTATTATTAGTTTAGCGTTTGAGATAATATTGAATGGACAGGGGAGACCTGATCCTGGATCAGCCCTCCTACTCTCTATCCCTGACCCGTAGAGACTGCAACAATACCCCCCTCTACTGGCCGGACAAGGCTAGTGTGAATTAAACGCTCATTTTACTTTCTAACATGGATGCCAGTCAAGACTAACATGGATGCCAGTCAAGACTAACATGGATGCCAGTCAAGACTAACATGGATGCCAGTCAAGACAAGCAGTGTACAGTATAAAATAGTATATTAGTCGTTTTCTGAATCTCTGAACAACAAAGCGTAAATGTAGGAAGGAATCTCTTTATTTGCTATCAGAAATATTATGACATGATGACTGATGGTGCTAAATATTAGGAGGACAAATATCTACCAACATCTGTCTAGTATCTACACACTGCTATTTTATAGATACCAACATCTGTCTAGTATCTACACACTGCTATTTTACAGATACCAACATCTGTCTAGTATCTACACACTGCTATTTTATAGATACCAACATCTGTCTAGTATCTACACACTGCTTTTACATAGATACCAACATCTGTCTAGTATCTACACACTGCTATTTCATAGATACCAACATCTGTCTAGTATCTACACACTGCTATTTCATAGATACACTAGATGGCAGCATTGCCAATACAAACCACCCACCTTTAGTCACTCCAGCTTCAACAACATGGAGGAACACTGATGCATTTTCATCACTTAAATCAGAGAGATATATAGGTAGTCTACCAGTTTTAAAATACAATGTGACCAATTGAGTCAATCTGATTAAATTAATGAATGGCTTAATGAAAGCCTGTCCATGATTTTAAGCCGTCCCATGTTTTTTCTTAGCCAGATATGGGGCTGTATTCAATCTGTATTGCTGAAGCTTTACAGATTGCACGATAGACATGTAGGTAATTCCCAGTTGTGCTGACATCTGCAGTGTTGACTGTGAATGCAGTCTCTGCTAACAGGGAACATTGCCTTTACATTTCATTCATGCTGTAACACTGAACTTCCGTGGTACAGATTGAATGGGGCCTGATGTGTAGCTGAAGATGCTTACTCACATAAAGCTCATAATGATGATTTACACATTTAGTGTAATGTGTGGGCTACTTGGAGTTGATATTATTCTCCAGCCTTAAACCTCCTCACTCACATACACAGGCATGGAGGCAGGCAGGCATGGAGGCAGGCTGGCATGGAGGCAGGCTGGCATGGAGGAAGGCATGGAGGCAGGCTGGCATGGAGGCAGGCTGGCATGGAGGCAGGCTGGCATGGAGGCAGGCTGGCATGGAGGAAGGCATGGAGGCAGGCTGGCATGGAGGCAGGCTGGCATGGAGGCAGGCTGGCATGGAGGAAGGCATGGAGGCAGGCTGGCATGGAGGCAGGCTGGCATGGAGGCAGGCTGGCATGGAGGAAGGCATGGAGGCAGGCTGGCATGGAGGAAGGCATGGAGGCAGGCTGGCATGGAGGAAGGCATGGAGGCAGGCTGGCATGGAGGCAGGCTGGCATGGAGGCAGGCTGGCATGGAGGCAGGCAGGCATGGAGGAAGGCATGGAGGCAGGCTGGCATGGAGGCAGGCAGAAATAGAGGCAGGCTGGCATGGAGGAAGGCATGGAGGCAGGCTGGCATGGAGGCAGGCTGGCATGGAGGCAGGCAGGCATGGAGGAAGGCATGGAGGCAGGCTGGCATGGAGGCAGGCTGGCATGGAGGCAGGCTGGCATGGAGGAAGGCATGGAGGCAGGCTGGCATGGAGGAAGGCATGGAGGCAGGCTGGCATGGAGGCAGGCTGGCATGGAGGCAGGCTG
>NC_059196.1:43228767-43233767 GCF_020615455.1 Coregonus clupeaformis
AGCAGTAGCAGAGTTAGGACAGGGTAAAGCAGTAGCAGAGTTAGGACAGTGTAAAGCAGTAGCAGAGTTAGGACAGGGTAGAGCAGAGTTAGGACAGTGTAAAGCAGTAGCAGAGTTAGGAACAGGGTAAAGCAGTAGCAGAGTTAGGACAGTGTAAAGCAGTAGCAGAGTTAGGACAGTGTAAAGCAGTAGCAGAGTTAGGACAGGGTAGAGCAGTAGCAGAGTTAGGACAGGGTAGAGCAGAGTTAGGACAGGGTAAAGCAGAGTTAGGACAGTGTAAAGCAGTAGCAGAGTTAGGACAGGGTAAAGCAGAGTTAGGACAGTGTAAAGCAGTAGCAGAGTTAGGACAGGGTAAAGTAGAGTTAGGACAGGGTAAAGCAGAGTTAGGACAGGGTAGAGCAGAGTTAGGACAGTGTAAAGCAGTAGCAGAGTTAGGACAGGGTAGAGCAGAGTTAGGACAGTGTAAAGCAGTAGCAGAGTTAGGACAGGGTAAAGCAGAGTTAGGACAGTGTAAAGCAGTAGCAGAGTTAGGACAGTGTAAAGCAGTAGCAGAGTTAGGACAGTGTAAAGCAGTAGCAGAGTTAGGACAGGGTAAAGCAGTAGCAGAGTTAGGACAGTGTAAAGCAGTAGCAGAGTTAGGACAGGGTAGAGCAGAGTTAGGACAGTGTAAAGCAGTAGCAGAGTTAGGACAGGGTAGAGCAGAGTTAGGACAGTGTAAAGCAGTAGCAGAGTTAGGACAGTGTAAAGCAGTAGCAGAGTTAGGACAGTGTAAAGCAGTAGCAGAGTTAGGACAGGGTAAAGCAGTAGCAGAGTTAGGACAGTGTAAAGCAGTAGCAGAGTTAGGACAGGGTAGAGCAGAGTTAGGACAGTGTAAAGCAGTAGCAGAGTTAGGACAGGGTAGAGCAGAGTTAGGACAGTGTAAAGCAGTAGCAGAGTTAGGACAGGGTAAAGCAGAGTTAGGACAGTGTAAAGCAGTAGCAGAGTTAGGACAGGGTAGAGCAGAGTTAGGACAGTGTAAAGCAGTAGCAGAGTTAGGACAGTGTAAAGCAGAGTTAGGACAGGGTAAAGCAGAGTTAGGACAGGGTAGAGCAGTAGCAGAGTTAGGACAGGGTAAAGCAGAGTTAGGACAGTGTAAAGCAGTAGCAGAGTTAGGACAGTGTAAAGCAGTAGCAGAGTTAGGACAGTGTAAAGCAGTAGCAGAGTTAGGACAGGGTAAAGCAGTAGCAGAGTTAGGACAGGGTAAAGCAGTAGCAGAGTTAGGACAGGGTAGAGCAGAGTTAGGACAGTGTAAAGCAGTAGCAGAGTTAGGACAGGGTAGAGCAGAGTTAGGACAGTGTAAAGCAGTAGCAGAGTTAGGACAAGGTAGAGCAGAGTTAGGACAGGGTAGAGCAGTAGCAGAGTTAGGACAGTGTAAAGCAGTAGCAGAGTTAGGACAGGGTAGAGCAGAGTTAGGACAGGGTAGAGCAGTAGCAGAGTTAGGACAGTGTAAAGCAGTAGCAGAGTTAGGACAGGGTAGAGCAGAGTTAGGACAGTGTAAAGCAGTAGCAGAGTTAGGACAGGGTAGAGCAGAGTTAGGACAGTGTAAAGCAGTATTAGAGTTAGGACAGGGTAGAGCAGTAGCAGAGTTAGGACAGTGTAAAGCAGTAGCAGAGTTAGGACAGGGTAAAGCAGTAGCAGAGTTAGGACAGTGTAAAGCAGTAGCAGAGTTAGGACAGGGTAGAGCAGAGTTAGGACAGTGTAAAGCAGTAGCAGAGTTAGGAACAGGGTAAAGCAGTAGCAGAGTTAGGACAGTGTAAAGCAGTAGCAGAGTTAGGACAGTGTAAAGCAGTAGCAGAGTTAGGACAGGGTAGAGCAGTAGCAGAGGTAGGACAGGGTAGAGCAGAGTTAGGACAGGGTAAAGCAGAGTTAGGACAGTGTAAAGCAGTAGCAGAGTTAGGACAGTGTAAAGCAGTAGCAGAGTTAGGACAGGGTAAAGCAGTAGCAGAGTTAGGACAGTGTAAAGCAGTAGCAGAGTTAGGACAGGGTAGAGCAGTAGCAGAGTTAGGACAGTGTAAAGCAGTAGCAGAGTTAGGACAGGGTAGAGCAGAGTTAGGACAGTGTAAATCAGTAGCAGAGTTAGGACAGGGTAGAGCAGAGTTAGGACAGTGTAAAGCAGTAGCAGAGTTAGGACAGGGTAGAGCAGTAGCAGAGTTAGGACAGTGTAAAGCAGTAGCAGAGTTAGGACAGGGTAAAGCAGAGTTAGGACAGTGTAAAGCAGTAGCAGAGTTAGGACAGGGTAGAGCAGAGTTAGGACAGTGTAAAGCAGTAGCAGAGTTAGGACAGGGTAGAGCAGAGTTAGGACAGTGTAAAGCAGTAGCAGAGTTAGGACAGGGTAAAGCAGAGTTAGGACAGGGTAAAGCAGAGTTAGGACAGGGTAAAGCAGAGTTAGGACAGTGTAAAGCAGTAGCAGAGTTAGGACAGGGTAAAGCAGTAGCAGAGTTAGGACAGTGTAAAGCAGTAGCAGAGTTAGGACAGGGTAAAGCAGAGTTAGGACAGGGTAGAGCAGAGTTAGGACAGGGTAAAGCAGTAGCAGAGTTAGGACAGGGTAAAGCAGAGTTAGGACAGTGTAAAGCAGTAGCAGAGTTAGGACAGTGTAAAGTAGTAGCAGAGTTAGGACAGTGTAAAGCAGTAGCAGAGTTAGGACAGGGTAAAGCAGTAGCAGAGTTAGGACAGGGTAAAGCAGTAGCAGAGTTAGGACAGTGTAAAGCAGTAGCAGAGTTAGGACAGGGTAAAGCAGAGTTAGGACAGGGTAGAGCAGAGTTAGGACAGGGTAAAGCAGAGTTAGGACAGGGTAAAGCAGAGTTAGGACAGGGTAAAGCAGTAGCAGAGTTAGGACAGGGTAAAGCAGAGTTAGGACAGTGTAAAGCAGTAGCAGAGTTAGGACAGGGTAAAGCAGTAGCAGAGTTAGGACAGTGTAAAGCAGTAGCAGAGTTAGGACAGGGTAAAGCAGAGTTAGGACAGTGTAAAGCAGTAGCAGAGTTAGGACAGGGTAAAGCAGAGTTAGGACAGGGTAAAGTAGTAGCAGAGTTAGGACAGGGTAAATCAGTAGCAGAGTTAGGACAGTGTAAAGCAGTAGCAGAGTTAGGACAGGGTAAAGCAGAGTTAGGACAGTGTAAAGCAGTAGCAGAGTTAGGACAGGGTAGAGCAGAGTTAGGACAGTGTAAAGCAGTAGCAGAGTTAGGACAGGGTAGAGCAGAGTTAGGACAGTGTAAAGCAGTAGCAGAGTTAGGACAGGGTAAAGCAGAGTTAGGACAGGGTAAAGCAGAGTTAGGACAGGGTAAAGCAGAGTTAGGACAGTGTAAAGCAGTAGCAGAGTTAGGACAGGGTAAAGCAGTAGCAGAGTTAGGACAGTGTAAAGCAGTAGCAGAGTTAGGACAGGGTAAAGCAGAGTTAGGACAGGGTAGAGCAGAGTTAGGACAGGGTAAAGCAGTAGCAGAGTTAGGACAGGGTAAAGCAGAGTTAGGACAGGGTAGAGCAGAGTTAGGACAGGGTAAAGCAGTAGCAGAGTTAGGACAGTGTAAAGCAGTAGCAGAGTTAGGACAGTGTAAAGCAGTAGCAGAGTTAGGACAGGGTAGAGCAGAGTTAGGACAGTGTAAAGCAGTAGCAGAGTTAGGACAGTGTAAAGTAGTAGCAGAGTTAGGACAGTGTAAAGCAGTAGCAGAGTTAGGACAGGGTAAAGCAGTAGCAGAGTTAGGACAGGGTAAAGCAGTAGCAGAGTTAGGACAGTGTAAAGCAGTAGCAGAGTTAGGACAGGGTAAAGCAGAGTTAGGACAGGGTAGAGCAGAGTTAGGACAGGGTAAAGCAGAGTTAGGACAGGGTAAAGCAGAGTTAGGACAGGGTAAAGCAGAGTTAGGACAGGGTAAAGCAGAGTTAGGACAGGGTAGAGCAGAGTTAGGACAGGGTAAAGCAGAGTTAGGACAGGGTAGAGCAGAGTTAGGACAGTGTAAAGCAGTAGCAGAGTTAGGACAGGGTAAAGCAGTAGCAGAGTTAGGACAGTGTAAAGCAGTAGCAGAGTTAGGACAGGGTAAAGCAGAGTTAGGACAGTGTAAAGCAGTAGCAGAGTTAGGACAGGGTAAAGCAGAGTTAGGACAGTGTAAAGCAGTAGCAGAGTTAGGACAGGGTAAAGCAGTAGCAGAGTTAGGACAGTGTAAAGCAGTAGCAGAGTTAGGACAGGGTAAAGCAGTAGCAGAGTTAGGACAGTGTAAAGCAGTAGCAGAGTTAGGACAGGGTAAAGCAGTAGCAGAGTTAGGACAGTGTAAAGCAGTAGCAGAGTTAGGACAGTGTAAACCAGTAGCAGAGTTAGGACAGGGTAAAGCAGTAGCAGAGTTAGGACAGGGTAAAGCAGAGTTAGGACAGTGTAAACCAGTAGCAGAGTTAGGACAGGGTAAAGCAGTAGCAGAGTTAGGACAGGGTAAAGCAGAGTTAGGACAGGGTAAAGCAGTAGCAGAGTTAGGACAGGGTAGAGCAGAGTTAGGACAGTGTAAACCAGTAGCAGAGTTAGGACAGTGTAAAGCAGTAGCAGAGTTAGGACAGGGTAAAGCAGTAGCAGAGTTAGGACAGGGTAAAGCAGTAGCAGAGTTAGGACAGGGTAAAGCAGAGTTAGGACAGTGTAAAGTAGTAGCAGAGTTAGGACAGGGTAGAGCAGAGTTAGGACAGTGTAAACCAGTAGCAGAGTTAGGACAGTGTAAAGCAGTAGCAGAGTTAGGACAGGGTAAAGCAGTAGCAGAGTTAGGACAGGGTAAAGCAGAGTTAGGACAGTGTAAAGCAGTAGCAGAGTTAGGACAGTGTAAACCAGTAGCAGAGTTAGGACAGGGTAAAGCAGAGTTAGGACAGGGTAAAGCAGAGTTAGGACAGGGTAAAGCAGAGTTAGGACAGGGTAAAGCAGAGTTAGGACAGGGTAGAGCAGAGTTAGGACAGTGTAAAGCAGTAGCAGAGTTAGGACAGGGTAAAGCAGAGTTAGG